>NC_142012.1:120027719-120186052 GCF_049901735.1 Notechis scutatus | reverse complement strand
TTGCAGTGTAGGAGTTGTAGATTGCAGGACAATTTTTCCTGAAACCAAATTGTTTTTTGGAGAGTAGGTTGTTTGACTCTAAGTGGAGGGTGATGAATTGGTTAATGATTGATTCCATGACTGTGCACGTGACACAACACAGTGAGATTGGTCTGTAGTTTTCAACCAGGCTGGGCTCACCTTTTTTGAAGATAGGGATGACTGTAGCTAAGGACCATAGATTTGGTAAGGAGCTGGTTCTGAATGATATCTCATGTATAATGCTTAGGTGTTCCGCTATGGCAGAGGAGACCTTTTTTAAGAAGTATGAACATAATCCATCAGGGCCAATAGATAGGGATGGTTGTTCATAGTGCCTTTTCTACGTTATCTTCTGAAAAGTCAATATGTAGTAGGTCATTACAGTTAGTTGTGGTACGACTAGGAAATGTGGGGTATGAACCATTGCTGTTTACAAAGACTGAACTGAAGAGAGTGTTGAAGAGATTGGCCTTAACAGCTTCATTGTTGCAGTCTTTCCCATTTGGTCCTTTTAAGGATGGGATGGTTCTTGATTCTTTAAGTTTGGTGTATGTATTTAAGTTTCCTGTATGTATACCTTATTGGAGCAGCTGTGAAATAGTAACTGTCTATTGCCCTTGAATAGACACACTTGTCACTCACTATTTCTTTAAAAGCATGCAGTTTCTATTCTCTTCTTGTTTAAGTGCCTTAAATGCAACTTATAACAGCAGCTTTCTCTCTGCAAAGCTTGGGTTCTAGCCTGTTTTAAATGTGATCTAAGATGGTTTCAATTATGACTTTTAATACTGGATTCCTATAGGTGATAAATTACCTTGACCAGAGATAAAGATAAAGAAACATTTAAAAAAAGGAAACAAAAACATTGAATCCCTTATTAATCCTATGTATTATAATGTAAATATAAATTCAAAATCTGTCCTGTTCATGCTTTTAAAAAGCTATTTAAAAGAAACATACAAGATAAAATACAATGGCACATTTTTTTCCTTTGGTTCAAAGTCTTGTAAAAATGGGGCTGGTTATGATTTTCAAATCATTATTATATATTATTAGGACATTCTTTAAAAATATTATCTTCACTCATAGCCTGGTGGTTGGATAAAAGCCAAACTCACTTTCAATTTTTACAGAACAATGAAAATATTAGACATGCACAGCACAGAAAAATAAATAAAAAAATAGTGCAAAATCATGGCTAAATATTTTTATTTCTTCATAATGCTATTTGATGAATCTAGCAATCTGCTTCAGCTTTGCAGGGTGTCTGATGCTACTGGAGTGATGGAAACAACACTGTTCTTTCCAATGCCAGTTCTTTCCAATGTTAAACAGGGACAGGGTGAAACCCATATGAATTTGAGGCAGGGAAGACTTGTTCTAGGGCAGATGGCATGAAAAGAAGGTCCCCTTCCTAGGCTCTGCATTGTTTAATTGAAAAGACCTACTATATCTTGTTTACTTGACAGATCACATGAATGGGCAGAAACTACAGGGGACAGGTAGTGCTTTAAAAAACAGGTCTTAGCCTCTAAAAGCCATCAGAGATTATAACAATCATATTGGATTGTTCCCAGATGCCTACTGGCAACCAGAAGGATCAACAGACCTGCTACATGTCCATAATTATCCATGCAGCTTCTGAATGAACTTCAATGGCATATCCATGTAGAAGTCCCTACATTAGTCCAATTATGAGGTGACCAATATATGAGTGACTGTCTTAAGTGTTTCCTGATTTAGGAATTGGTGCAAATAGCACACTGGATGAATTGATGCAAACTCCTGCTTCTGAGGCAGGAGTTGTGAGTCCAAGAAGAATAGCAATAGCAATAGCACTTAGATTTATATACTGCTTCATAGTGCTTTACAACATCTCTAAGTGGCTTAGATACATATTGCCCCCAACAATCTGGACCCTCATTTTACTGAGTTTGGAAGGATGGAAGATTGAGTCAACCTTGAGCCAGTTAGGATCGAACTGCTGTCAGTTGGCAGAATTAGCCTGCAATACCGCATTCTAACCACTGTGTCACCAAGGCTCTTAACTCAACAACCCTGAACTGTCTCCCTGAAGAGGAGACTGCAATCCCACTAAGGCCAGAGATGGAAGCATAGACTTGCGATCTAAGTAACTGCAGCAACTCAACCTGGTCAGGAACCTGAGAGTGTTTGTTCCTATCCAGACATTGATATAAGATTTGAATAGCATCATCTGGATAAATGGGGGATGATATGTAATGGATAATTGATGTTGCCAGATATCAAACCAATAGAAGATGTCACCCAGTAGCCTTATGTAGATTTTAAACAGGAAGGTTAAGCATGGTGTACTTGGTGTACTCCAAAATTGAGAGTTCTTTGGCTGGATCTTTATACCCTATCAACATTGACTGGCCCAACCACAGAGAAATGATGAAAATCAATGGAATACTATGTCTCCTAGGACCTTCCAAAGCTGTAGCTCATCCAACTTTTCAGCAACCTTCCCTAGAAAGAGACTAGAGGAAACTGAATGAAAATTGCCTAGAATAGTTGGGACTGGAGAAGGCTTCCTGAAGAAAGGGCATATCTCTGCCTCCTTCAAGATAGGAGTCCCTCTTTCTCTCTTTCCCCCCTCCCCAGATTTGACCAATTGGAGTCATCTATATATTACCTCCTCGATGTCCTTCACAAGCAGCCATGAATCTAATATTGAGATGGTAGGCTCAAACTCAACCAAGATAACCAGAGAAGAATTTGGTTCTATCACTTCAAAACTATTTGCTCAGTCAAAATCCAGCTCTGAATGAATCTTAGTAACTTTATCTGCTAGATGTTCAGAATACTGTTAGAGTTTCTCTATGAGGGAGATGGGTAGTTTTAAAGTCCAATAAATAAATAAAATTAATAAATTTGCAGAAAGGTGACTGTACCAATTCTTCTAGTACTTTTGCGAAGAGATGTAATCACTAATTGCTTCTAAAATTTTCTTTCTCTGTGTTGAAGAAAGAAAGAAAGCTATACATTCTTATCTGAAAACAGATGTTGTTGAACTCAATTAAATAGTTATATAGCATTTGGTTATATAAAGGCATTGCTATAGTGATGCACGTTGAAAACCTTCTTTATTTGTATTGTTATGCACAACTGCAATTTAAATTTTAATTCTTTTAAACAGCCTTTTCTAACCTGATTTTATCCAGCTGTGTTAATATTATAACTCCCAAAGTTTCCTTGCAGCATGACATTACTCCATAAAAATGCACAAATCCTTTCATTGTTTGCATTATATTTCAATGACTTCCTTCAAATTACTGTTCATGGAATGTTGTGTTCGAGAGAGAGAGTTCATAAAATTCGGTCTATTCTGTTCCGCTCGGTCCTGTCCTTGAGTTTATGATTCTGCACAAATTAATTACACCATCATACAATTCATCTCCTGTGGCAGTATGGCCACAGTAAGCATTGTGATTATTGCGCTGTCCAGTAAAGGCAGCTGACCATTGAACACTTATGTTTATATGGCTTTCAAGAGTCTGCTTCCCCATTCTGGGTGAATACATTTAAGGCTAGGCTGTTTATATTTTCCTCAAGAGAGTAATCTTAAAATAGCAGGGTACGTCAGACACTGCAGAACAGTGTCTATACATTTCAGGTTGTTTCTACGCAAGGCAACACTGGTTCATCCAGGAAGGGAGATAAGACATTTCCTTTGATTCTAATCACTTGCAGGTTTCAGCAGACACTCAAGGAAAGAGGGTTTGCTTGCAAGTGCCACCAAAGGCAATGTGCAGCTGTCTGACAAGCAGTAATTCTAAGTGATTGTTTCTTTGTTAATGTAGACAATTGCTCTCCAATTACAAAAGGAACCTAGTGGCATTTTGCTACTCAGTGCGTAACTTGGGGGTTGGCATTCTGCAGTTTCTAATTTGTTAATATTACCAATCATTTAACTTGTGCAAGAAAAGTTTAAGTTCTCACGGTAATTCATTTTTATTTCTCATATTTATACAAACACAGGCATAAATATGTAGAGTGTTATCATCAGTGATAAAAAATGGTTCTTTAGCTGCATGGAATACTCTGCCCACTGTGAAGGGATGATGAACCTTTAAAAAGAAATGACTTGCTACTCAATACAGGATTTGTCATGATTTATGGAGCATGTCATATTCTCAAAAGGAGTTAATGAAAATTTTATGAGAAGTAGATGCAAATTCTAGAAAGGGACGCCTGATTTTCCTTATTCATTAACCCTGTTCCTTAGGTCCATTCTACTTGTTCTGTGAACTTTCTAAGATAGAAGGGTAAGAATGATTTAGCGTTTTGATTTCAGGACAGAACAATTGGTCTTACACAGCTTCTTAGACGTTCAGACATAATAATAGCTTATGCAATTATTCAGGATGCCCAGGAGACTAATATTAGTTCTTAACAAGGGCTAAATAGATTTATAAATGTGACACCTTTAAGTATAAAGAAAAAGATTAGTATTAGGTTGCCATTTAATTTTTTTTTTCAGCTTCTAAAGGCCAGAAGGTAAGAAAAGAGTCATCACTAGAGGGAGTGGATCTAAAATGCTGTACTTGATTTTCTCAAAATTAAGTACTGTAAAACCAAAACCAAACTCAGTTGGTTTTGAGGAAGATTCGGATTCTCTTAATACAAAACTGTTCCATGGAGCTTTTCTCCCTTTTCAAAACATTTCCAAAATTAAGCAGCATTTCTTGCGATCCTCAAGGGAGGCTGCAGAAATGAAGCCATGGGAAGTCTGAAAACTTGCCTGTCTCTCTTTTGTGAATGTTTATTTCAGCTAACTTCTATTTTCTCAGTAGAGGAAAAAGAACCCAGAAATTTGTTATATTTCTGCCAGTTTAAAACTAATTATCTCACTTCAGTGGCATTCTTCCCTAGACAACTTACTATTCTAATAGCAGCTATTCCCAACCACGCTAGGGTGGGGGAAGGCCTGACATCTCCCTTGCATGCTATTTGAATTTTCTTTGCAAAACAATGTTGAGAAAAAGAAGGGACATTGTCAAAAGGGACAGAAATTTGGCTGCATCTCTATTCCAGAGAAAATCATTATTTAATTTAATTCTTTCAGTGTCTCCTCCAAGGGCAATTGAATTTGGGCAGAAGTATACATTATTTAATGGGGGGAGGGCAGAGGAAGGATGTAGCTGAGGTCCATTAGCAAATGTGAATGGCTTAATAGCACTGTGTTGATTCAAGAGAAAGATCTGGATCTGGAAAGTCTTTCTTCATCCGTTAGCAGCTTGTTAGTAGTGCCCAGATAATTAGGAAGCTATAAATACCAGATAATATTTCCAGGCAACATCATCAATTAAGGAACATCAGCATCAGAGAAATGTCAGGTTAAAAATAACCTAGAATAGCAGTAAGACTTTTTCATTACAGTACTTAATTTACATATTCTTTCTTAAGGAGTGAAATATATTGAAAATTTTAGAAGTGGAGAGGCGAGAGAAAGATACCCTTGAGTGGAACTTGATTCCATGCGGTTTTATTGGTAATACTGCCAACATGGTTTGCCATTGCCCTCTTCTGGAATGTGTTTTCATAGTCTAGTCTGATTTAGCAGCACATAAATTCTCATGTGGTCCCATTCTCAGAGCCAACCTGGCTTAACATCTGAGATCAGAAAAAGCTGCCCAGATGTTGCCATCTGCTGAGGCTTATATTAGAATACTTTATTTAGAAACATGTTGAACATCTACTATGGTTGATGATGCAGATGGGTTGGTAAGAGATATTGAATCTTATTTTCTCATTTTACATTTGCAGCTTGGATTTTTTTTAATAGCATTTCTGATAGAAACACACCCTAGGTATGTTCACAGGATGAAAATACATTATGAGCAAGTAAAAATAAATAAATAATCCAAGCTATTTATATAGAACTGGAAAGAATTAGATGGCTTTCTATAGGTATAGTTGCAGCTGCACAAAACTCTATTTTTATCAGATTTTACGACTAGGACTTGACAAGAAATCACAGATATCTTGATTCTTACTTGATTACACCTAATTCCTAAGTTAGAAACCTCACTGATGCAGTTTAGCTAGAAAAGAATCTTTATTGTGGATGGAAAAATACATATCAGTTGATTGTCTGCAGGGTAATAGTAAATACTTCTTATACTCACAGTAGTAATGTCTGCTCCTCCTCTCCCATGAATTAATGGAATTTTTCATGGCATGTAGTGGCCTTGAAACCGAATGTTGATTGAATGTTTCCCTGTTCTGAAAATAGCTGTCTCTCAGCTTATTTCTCACACTATTCCTCCACTTCCTTTATTCTAAAGTACCTTATCTGGAAGTACAAGGTTTTCCCCTTCCTCCTGGTGGAACTTATGTGCAATAGCATAATTGTTCTCAGGTCAATAAGACTTGCTGAAAAGGTTCAACTTCTAAAATCTCTCATATGTGCAGGAGAATGGGAAAAGAGGGCAAGAAAACGTAAACTAGTGTCTTTCCTTCTCATCTGTCTCTTCAGTTTCTTGAATCTTCATTTTTTTTGCCAAGCTGATTTGTCTTAAGGCAATCATATCCCTCTTTCTATGTTCAATACATAATATTCAATGTATTTGCTCATCTCTATTTTCATCTGATAGTTCCTCTTTGAACTAGCCAATTAAGCATTTTTCTTTCCAGCTCGTGTCCTTAGCTAGCAATCTAAACTGTCACATACCACACAAAAATGTCACCTTTGTCAAAGCTGATGAACCAGCCAGTCATTTGTTTGTCTGATATCTATCAGGCATGTCACAAAATTAAGGTGACTCTCTTTATCTGGGCTGGCTTGAACTCTATACTTTACAGATCCTTCAGATATTAGGCTCATTACAAATCCTATGGGGGCCTGATCAATGGGAAATCTTCTGGTCCCAGAGAGGTATAAAGTTCACATTGATTGAGGAGGGCAGTAAATAGGCTTGGATTCCTATTATGTATCTGACATAGACAATGTTGGAGGAGCAGGAGAGTCGGCCTGGGCCTTCCTTTGGGAATTGGTTTTCTCCAACCTGTTGAGACCTATATGATTCATCACTTGGGCTAGCTGGTCCCTTTGGGAAGCCATTTTGTTTTAACTTTGGAGCAAGGCATTGGCTACTTGATTGATGGAGTCATGCCTCTCTTTACTTTGCCATGTTCATCAGCAATTAAAATGATCAGGTCTTAGTGGAAACCTCAGAAATATTGTTTGGCCAGATAAGAATTATTATCTAGGACCAGAAAAAAGCCAGACCATTGAGTTCTCACTGCCAATTCTCTTATACCCTAGTGGTTCAAACATGTCATTATTTCTTCCACAATAACCAGCTTGACTATGTGAGAGGATAATTTCTACCAATCATTTCTCAAGGGCAGGAATGCAAGATAACCCCATCTCTTTCTCCTCCCACCACTACCCATAGTTGATTAGGAAGATATCCTTCGTTTCCTGATTTATCCATGTCAGCTGACTACCATGCACTGTATAGGAGCATCCCTTCCCTTCAATCATTGGCCCTTCATATCTAGAGTGAATTGCTTAACAAGTCAACTCATGAATTAGTGAAACTATGGAGTTGTCCTTAAGAAACAATAACTTATGAAAGTGATACAAATTCTGCCAATTTCCTCTTCTGTTTTAGATAAACCAGTAATTTTTTTAACTGACCTATGATGGGTAAAGAAATGGGCAACAGGGGCCTCAAAAAATACAGCATGGGCAGAACATCAGGGCATCACCATAGCCAAAGCAGTAAAAGAGATTAAAATCTGGAGATGGGTTTCTTAAACTGGCTTTATGTTTATGTTGGGAGTTGAGCAACTATAGGCTGCAAACAGAAAAAACCCTTTGTGTGGTGCTTGGTTGGCCTTGAAAATGAACAGTTGCTCATTTAGCTTGATGTTACTTCTAACCGCCAAGCTTGGCTCCCAGCTCAATTTTCATTCCATCTTTTATAGGAATCCAGTTAATGTCACTGCCATATCTGTAGATGCAGTCATAGTCTTCTTCCTAATTGTTCCTGAGCATAATCTTCATGAACACAATTTTCACTATATTTTAAATTAAATCATGTCTAGGGCAATGTATACCTTTGCATGCAATGGCCTATGTAACTGGTTTATCTACACTGGGTGGATGGCTTTTTGAGCAACCAAGATGAATATAATGAATTTACAATGAGTACAAAAAAATCCAGAAGGTACAATGCTTATCATTGTACACAAGCTAAATATACTGTATATCACATGACAAAGAAGAGTAGTGGATGCCATCCTCAAACATAAACTTGCAGCTAATTGGAAAGTAGACAAGAATGATGTAAAACAACAACAATCCACTTTTCAGAGCTCTGAAGCCATAAACACATTTCAAGATAAGATGTACCAGGGTATACAACCCAAATTCCTGAAATCCCAGAGCCTCATAAAATATTATCAATTTCTTTTACTTTTAACATGATGGGAGTGAGAAAAATTACACAGGGAATAATGGTAATGTGGAAAAGTCAGAAATTAGAAAATAAAATATTTTTGAAAACTCAAATATTGGACCCCCACTCTGGATCTTGTCATATGGAACAATTTCCAGAATTAAATTAGGATTTTAATTAACAACTTGTGATTCAATAAAGTTGAAGTGTTCTCCAGGTCTTGTATCATGTCTACTTCTTTTTTCAAGTGTAAGATCCCTATAAGCACCCCACATGTATCTCTCAGGAAGGTTGACCATTTATCTTCTAAGCTGAAGATGTAGTATATTTGAAGGTATAGTATCTGCCTTGGTTATGTTTTGAGGTTGCTTTATTTTGCTTGAATTGGGTTTAATTTGCTTATTGTGACAAACCAGATTCTTGAAAAGTATCAGCGTGGAATTTAAAATTTTGGATGTATTATCTATGAAGAACTTTATACCTAGTCTGTGCTTGCATTGTTGCTAAAATGTCCTTTGTTCCTGGAAAGATACTCATTTAGCAGATGTCAAAAGCTGGCTTGATGAACTATGTCATCTTTCAGTATTTGAACTGGTTCTTTGCTGTTAAGAAAAGAGTGAACAATATCGTTCCATATGGGCAAAATTGAAATTTATTTGAACAGTTTTTGTTAAAAACTGAAAATTTTATATAGTTTCCCTAATTCTTATAATTTACTTAATGTATTTGTTTTATTTGTTTCTTGTCTTTATTTGTATTCCTATCTCTTGTTTCATAGTTGTTTAAAGCAATAAAAAATTATGCATCCCTCTTATAAGCAAAGGTAAAGAACTTTTAGAACATAGGAAGTTGCTGAATACTGAGTCAGAATAATGAGTTAATTTAGCTTATTGCCAGCAATATCTGTCAGTGGATTTAAGGTGTCAAGCAAGTATACAACAAAGTGCATTCACTTAACTCTACATACCCTTAATGGGTATGCCATGTAATTATGCTACCGAATACAGAAATTGAAACATTGAAATATTACTGATCTACTATTAGTTTTGAAAAGATATTAAATTTCCCCAAAGCTCTTAGTCATGGAGCTTATATATCTCCGTGGCATAGTCAATATTTCACATTTTTGTTGCATACACAAATACAATTCACTTATGGAATTAAGAGAAAAATAAAAATAATTCAGTTTTGTTCATGGAATTATCATGATCTACAGTACAAATGTTTTATAGCAGGGCTTCTACATATTTAGCAATTGCCTAAGAAATGAATAAAAGCAAGACAAAAACAAAAACCCAGCATCGGAAAGTTTTTCCAGGAGTTACCTGTTCTTGATTCTGTTTCCAGACTCTGAAATCTGTGCAAAGGGTTAAGGAATCAGACCACCAGGTGTTTGCATGATTTTGATTTAATGAATTCTTTTCTTTTGGAACTGTTGGGCTTTGATCTACTGTTCTACTGTGCATCTACTGATCTACTGTTAAGGAAGATGAACATTCTTTCAATTGTAAATATTCAATATAGAGAAAATGTGCACTTGATAGATTTCCAGTACCATCCAGGCAGAGAAAGAAAAATAAAACCTCTGAAATCCACTCTGATACAATCTCATCAATACAAACAAATGGATTTCTACCAATTAGGTAAATATAAGAAAGTTTGAGGCTTTTAAAATTTTATGTTTTTGTGTGTATATAACTTCCAAAAAGTACTATAATATTAATTCTTTAATCCCTGTCCAAGTATTATTTTGCTGGACATTTCATGAAAACTCTTTTTTCAATGGTATTTTCAAAGCTGAGGCAGTGGCATGGAACAGCTTGTCTGGGATTTCAAGCTTTAATCTCTACATAGTCTTGGCCAGGACTATCTTTAAGAAATAATATAATGAGCTACTCCACCCTTCTTTTTTGATCTTTCAACCCAGCTCCGGAAACTTCTCACAAAACAGCAAGGAGGATTATAGATGGAGTTTGTTGCTTTTTGATGAAGTAGCTGAAGACTTTGATTGACATCTTGTTTGCTTGCTTTTTATCTCTGATAACCTTTCTCAACACTGTCAAATTTCCTTGCCAGTCAGGCAGAAGTCATACAATTAACTTTCCAGACCTTGGCAACAAAGTGGGATAGGAAAAATGGACATTCTGGAAAACAGCCATGAAATGTTGCTTAAAAATAACTCTCAGTACAGCCACTTACTTTATGTTATTTTTTATATTATAAAATTAGTAGATATGCCTCATATGCATCCTAAATGTATTTGTTGCTTCTTTATTTTCTTTGCATATCTTCATGTCATGAAAAATTTCATATAGATGTCACAATCATTCAGGCACAATCAAGGCAGTTACAAAGCAACAATCCTTGAGTAAATGTTTCCAGTCAGGACTGAAGCAACATATAAATGTAATTTACAGCCTAGATTGAACTGGGTTTGCAACTTCCATCATCCTGGTTGGATTTGAAATGGAAATGAGAAAGGATGAAGGATCTGATATTCCTTCTTTTATTTTCAAGTAGTCCTGCTGGCTCAGGATCTAAGTCAAAAATTACCAAAAATCTACAGGAGAGTAATCTCTATGTATGTTTTTTTGAGAAAAAAAAACATACATAGAGATTACTCTCCTGCAGATTTTGAGAAAAGCCTCATCCACCTGGATATTGACCTTACCTGCCTCTAGAAGTCTGCAAAGGATAAGTTGAAAGTCATCAAAGGCTTGAAAGAAGTGGCAGCACAACATTTTATTTATTGGACATATACACTGCTAATGGTATTTAATTTATATTGGCAGGAGTGGGGGTGAGGATTCTTTGTTCTCATTTTAGTTCACATGCTTGAGAATTTTCTAATTTATACTATGTTATCCTGGCCTAACTTGTGGCCTCCTCCTTGTTAAATTTCAATAAATTAATAATGGAATGTGTGTGTGTGGGGTGGGGGGGGGAGAGATTTTGATTAGGGGTGAGAGGACTGGCATGATTTATACAGTTTACAGTTGGAGAACTTGAAATTTCACTCAGCTGAATATCTATGGGGATTCAGTAACAGATCAAATTAAAAAAAAAAACTGGAAGAGAAAGTGATTGTGATCTCTAGGAATGTTCTTTTTTCTCCAGGATTCCTGCCCATTCTAGAGCCAACTGAGAGTATTTGTATCTGATGTTGGATATTTGGACCACTGAATATTCTGCTCATGTGCCTTACTTCCTTTTGCTGAAAAGTGGCTTTTCCTTCTCTGATAGATCTTGTGCTAAGATCCTCCAGAATTCTGGCATGGATGGATTTCAGTATCCATGTAGGAGCAGCTTAACATCATCACAACTATGTGTCTGCTTTCATTGTCCTGCCACAACATTCTGGATCTATGAGTTTTTGTGTATGTATGTGTGTTTCCTTGTTGAATTGGGCAGGACAATAATGTTTTGAAATTGGAAGATTTTATTATGGACATACCACATATTGAGGTTTAGACTTGGAATATTTATTTTGTTCCCCAGTATTTTGACCTATCCCTGGAACCTAATGGAGTCCGCTGAAGTAATTTCCAGCTAGTAAGATGGATACTTCCGTCAATGTCCTTGTTGCTCCTTTGTTGGACGAAGGTGCTCTTAATAATCCTCTCCCACTGTATAAAAGCTCGATACCACTGATATACTTCCCATCAAAGGTCAGTGAAGTAAATTAGGAGATAGCTAGAATGCAGATGAAGGAAAATTCATCTCAAGTTTGATCAGATACCAGTAAAGACCCTTTATAAATCCTATTCTAAGGTGGTGACAGAAATAAGGAACAATTTTTCTCCTTCACCATTGTATCCTCTCATGTTCTGTCTTATTTCAGTTACTTATCTCTACTCGCACAGAAGAACCACAGTGAAGGAAATAAAGCAAGTCTAAAACAAAAGCAGGGTTGATAGCCAGAAGAATGCCAGCAGCCTGATTTGTCATGTTAGAAATCCTGTATTACAAACTAGGAGGGGGGATAATTTAAAATTTTTGCTGGCAGACATTCCACCAATGGCGCCATATCAAAAGATAATTATAATAGCTTGTCACCAGTCAGCTTGAACTCCTGACCTCTCCTAGTATGTCGAATTATAGCCTTTAGCAATTTTACCCCAGAATTTCTGCCTTCAGCCCAGTTTGAACAAAACAAAAAGGAAATGCTTTGGATCTTCTCACTTAAAGCCTAGAAATACAGAACAATAATTTTTGTGCCAGTTTTGAAAGACAAGGGGCAACTTGATAACATGCAGCCTTGAACATGGATTTTATTTATAAAACCAAGGAAGTCAAGTCAAATCTATAGAACCTAGGATGTATTTCTCTTGATTGTGGGTTCGTCTGCCTAGCCAGCTTGTCACATTGTTGGTCTGGAATGGTAATCTTTTCTGGGTGGCAGGAATGGATGACATTGCCCGGAACTCACTACTCACCCGCTGCACAAACAACCTCTAGGGGTGTTTTCCTGCTGTGATTTTGAAGTATCCTTTCTCTGCTTTGGTTGCCTCTAGCAATACAGGCTGTTCTGCCTGCAGCACATGACATTTTTCTGGGCTAATCTCTGCACATTGATTGACTACTTTAAAAAGACAGGAATGCCCCCTTGACTGATTTAATGGGTGCCATAGTATCTAATGTCTTCAAAAGCTGGTCCTAAATATAGTTCTCTAATACCACAATGGTATGGCACTTGTCTTGTGTATAGAATGTTCTAGTTTGAAACCTACTAGTTTTTAAAATTACTATTCTTTCTTTACACTACTTACTGAGCTTTTTCTTTTCTTCTTTTCTTTTCTTTGTAATTTGATTCACAGATCATTTCATCATTTCTTCAGCCTTGAGTTAATATCCTAGTAACTGCATAAATGATGCAGAGTTTAATTTATTAATTTATTTGTTTTTAAATTAAAATGAAAGTAGTTCTTACCTCTGAAACCGAAAAGAAGCTTTAAAATGGTAGAATCTAACAGAACAGCAAAACATTTTTTTTAAAAACACAGGCTATTATGACTGTGTGACTGCATATATGTGATTTTGTTTTTCTAAATGGATAGATATAAAGTTAAATTTTATTTTAACTTTAACACACACACACACATACACAAGATACAAATTATATATGCCCTGTAGGAACTGCCTGCAGGAAGGAAATTGATTTTTCTGAGGAGAAAGTTGGGAAGGAACACAGCTGTGGAGCTGTCCAAGGGGAGGACATGGTAGCCTGCAGTTCAGATCAAATAGTTTGCCAGCTGTGGTTGAAGCTGACAGGGGCAAAGAATAGAAACAACTTAAGGGTGGCATGCAGATAAGCTTTTAGACTCTGAAGTTTGAGGAGTTCAGTCTGCAAAAATGTCTAGGGCTTTATTTGTGAGAAAACTTTGGATAATTTTTCAATTTTTAAGTTCTGAAGATATGGACAAGAATAATGTTTTAAGATAGCTCAATTGAGATAACTCAATTTTTGTTCCATATGGCCTATATCCATGAAGATGGAGATAACAGAATAACAGAGTTGGAAAGGACCTTGGAGGGTTTCTAGTTCAACCTCCTGCATAAGCAGGAGACTCCACATATCATTCCAGATAAGTGGCTGTCCAATCTCTTCTTAAAAACCTCCCATGTGGGAGTACCTACAACTTCTGAAGGCAAGCCATTCCACTGGTTAATTGTTCTTATTGTTAAGAAATTTCTCCTTAGTTCTTAGTTCAGCAAAAGCTGGCATACATTACAGCAATATAAAATACAATTAATCAGTCATTCCTTCAGTTATCCACAGGCATGATTTTTAGTTTCAGTAAAGGAAGCAACAGCAAATCCACTTTTGGAAAAGAAAATAACAATCCAGAAAATATAAACATTTGTAGTCTTCTGACTAGCACTCTCTTCCCAAGTAAAGTGCATGAACAAGTGACTAATCAGCTCCAAATGTTCTTAGATAAAAGCAATGTTCTAATTCCATTTCAAACACAGTTTAGCTCTGAAATTGGTTTGGCACTATGGATGTCTTGTATTATTTATTGATACTATTAACCATGGTCTAGTTCTGGGAAAGTTAGCAAAACTAGCTGTGCCTGCAGCAGTTTTTGTAGTGGGTCCACCTATATCTGTTATTTGTAGAAGGTGGTAGTGAGAAAATTGAGCCCCTTGATAAAGCAGTTTCACAAAACTTTATGGAGCTTTTCTTTGCATGTGTCTAGTCATTTTTTTAAGTTACCCTGTGTAAACATGACTATGTAAATTAAAAAATAATTTTCTCTATCTGCAATAGTGAGGTTATTTTAGAAGGCTCCTTGGTGGCCAACTATAGTTTGTCTCTCCATAATTGCCTATTTCCTATCCATTATTACTAAATTACAATTTAGAAACACATATAACTTATACAAGTAAATAAATTTATGAACAGTTCGGATCTCTGCTGAGGTGGTAAAATGTAGTGAACAATTTCAGCATCACAAAATTTAATCTATTTTCTCCTTTTTAATATTAAAAATGTAACTTTTATTTATGAAAAGATCCATTTTCCCCAACAATATTTTATGCTTCATTAAATTGTCTCACTTAATTTCCTTGCCAGAGACCGTATGATGTTTTTTGTTGTCCCATGCTAACATGGATTTATTTTGTTTGATATTATCTGCTGTTTAAAATTATATTTCATTGGCATATTCTTTTCTCATTTTCCCCTCCCTCCCTTCTTCCCAGGGAAATGAATAAGGGGGAGGGGAGAATTCTCTACTATTTTAGTTTTGAATTCATGTAAGCCTGTTTTTTTAAAAAGCTTCATAAGCTTTCCTTTGTGAAAATAGCATCGGTGACAACAATAACTGCCTAAAGCTTTTTCCCCCTTTCCCTATTTCTCCACAGACAAGAATGCTCGCCAAGAAAATAAATAAATGAGGCATCCCATGTAGCAAAAACCATTATGCAGAGAACAGCAATAATCGTTTAGATATGCACATAAAAGTGAATAGGTTGTAGCATAGTGTAATTGCTTAATTTATATTGTGTGAGAAGATTATCTCATTGCATTGACAAACAAAGCTTTAGTTGTAGGTCAGCCATTTCCCAATCAGCAGTGAGCAGCATGCTTTCCGAATAGATGGAAGATTATTAGGAAAGTCAAGAATGTCCAACTTTTGACCTGTAGGGTTTACAACTTTTATATCCCTGGTTTTGAATTCAAGAGAAATAAAGGATTGAATACAGTTTTTATTTATTTATTAATGTATATACCACCCATCACATATGTTTCTTCTCAGACAAAGGTGAAATAGAACAAAGCTCTCACAGTCTTTAGAACAGGGGTGTCCAACCTTGGCAACTTTAAGACTTGTGGACTTCAACTCCCAGAATTCCTCAGCCAGCAAAGCTGGCTGAGGAATTCTGGGAGTTGAAGTCCACAAGTCTTAAAGTTGCCAAGGTTGGACACCCCTGCTTCAGAACAACGAATGAATCATTCTTTGAAAGAAAGAGAAGGCAAAAGAGGATACACATCATGTTTGAACCACAATTAAAAATGGTGCATACTGTTTGGGGATGGGCATTCTGCTGACCTCATGAAGCAAGGTCTGGTTGCTTGTTTATTGCAAAGGAACAACGTAAAAGGTTATTGAGATTTAAATCTTCACAGACCCTTACAATGTGACAACCGTTTCTCAGAAAGAAAAAAGAAGGAAAGTATAGAGAAATACATAGAGAATACACATTGCTTCATGTATTGCATAAAAACAATTTTCCTTATCTCTCATCATTGGACATACTGGCTGAGGTTGCTGGGAACTGTGACATTAACTCATAAAGATCCCCATTTTTCAGAGACACACTTAAAAGTTATCAGAGAGAGGATCATTGCTAACATCTTTATCTGATGCTTTTGTCTTCACCTCCACCAGGATAGGTGGCATTCTAATTCAGCTAAATTATTCAAAACAGTCCCATTTCTGTCATTTTTTTTTGAGAATTTCTAGAAGTCACATCAACCAGGTCTGCTCTCATTTGCTAGCTAGAATTGCCATCAAACTGAAGCAATCTATGTTATTAAATTATAAGTATAGGAATAGGTTAAATTTACATATTAATAAATAATAGTCTTTGTTGTCGTATAAACAACTGAAATGTCATACTGCACATTTAACTATCAATCTATTAAACCAGAACACAGCATTCATATTCATAGAACACAAATTTGTTCTTGGTTTTCAGAAAATTATTTTTAAGAAAAAGTGATATGATTGCTTTCCACTGCCACATCTGATGTCTTTTTGTAATTGAGATTTCTACTGTATTATCTTTCATGTTTACTTTGAAGAATCACTAGCACTGAGCTCAATCGAGCTCATGGAAGTCAAACTGCTATTTGGTTTAATAACATAGATAACTGCAGAGGGATTTAGAACATTTCTTTGGACAATGAAGCAATATCTTTTCTGATATTACCTGACATTTGTTCATACTGTATGAAGTTCTATATGTTTCAACTTGGACTATAAGAAACTACCCTGATTCTCCAACAATATGGCCTCCCCCAATAGGAAGTCCCAGCATGTTTTATAGGCATGAAATGAAATTAAGCCCCTACCCCCAAATTAAGGCCTATATTAAAACATGCGAAATGGTGGGAATGGTGGGGGGGCTTGCCGTTAGGAAGTACTTTTGTTGCACACCCAGATATGGTGCTGCGTTGACCCTGATACGAAGTGCCCCACCAATGCCGAGGTCAACATCCAAGCCGTCGCCGCCCGCCTGAAGATGCAAAGGAGGGGGGGGATTAATTAACCATGAAAAGACGGCCTAGCCATTTTTTGGGGGCTCAAAAAAAAAAAAAAAAGACCCAGCCTTATTATATGAGAAACACAGTACTAACCAGGCTTTATATATATCTACCCATTGAGTCTCTTCTTTACTTTGATGATGTACTTTTTTTTAGAAGTGCAAATTTATAGATATCTATAGGTAACAGTGGAGAAATCTAGGAAATTATTATTATTTTTTTAAAAACAAGTTTTATTAATTTTCAAAACACACAAATCATCATTATCCATTACATGTTTAAACCTTTTTCCATTATAAATTTAACAAGTCAGATAAACTATAATTCTGTTTTAAACCATTTCCATATAAACATACAAAAACCTCTTATCCAATTTCTCTTTACTTCTCTTTACTCTTATTCAATTTCATTATTATTATTTCATCTATTTCTTTCTGACTTAGTTACCATTATTCTCATTCTATATTTCTGCAAGGTTTTATTAATTCTCCCAAAAAAAAAAAAACTCATATACACACAACACACAAAACATAAAAAAAATCTTTTTGGAAAGTAACTTGGACCCAGGTATCTCTCTCTTCATGGACTTCAATTATATTCATGCTCATCTTACATATCATTGCTTATTTTATTTACCATTCTAAGCCTTTTATATTAACTTCTCCACATATTTCACTCTTCTTAATTCTATCTTAATTAATCATCTTGATTTGAGTCATTATATTTGTATCTTTTGTCCATTCTTTATTGTCCCTTTGTCTTGTTCCTTATATATAAAAAAAAGTTTCTCCTGAAATCACTAATCAGAGTATGATGCCTTTCTATCTCCCCCCTAAATTAATCAAATTAACCTTTAAAATAACGCCCAATACCCAATCCGATTTTGCTTGGTACATTCTATCTAAATAGTACATCCAGAGTAATTAAATACATAGTTAAACAATAAATCTAAATATTAAAAACAAATACTATAATAGAAATTTTATAATAACATCAATACCATAATCTTATTAAACTCTTTAATTAAAACTCAATATTCTAAACCTCCCTCATATTATTAAATTTTAAAACCAATCATTATTAAACATTTCAACATTTTAATCTCTTATCAACTCTTAAACCATTTAAGTTTTCTATTTCTAATACAATACTACAATATCATCTTATGTACCTTGCAAAATCTTTTTGAAGAAATTATACTTTATCCTTTATCCCTAAAAAAGATTCCTTTTTTCCCATTTAATTTCAAAACTTTGTAGCTTTTCTCCACCTTTTCCCTTTCTTTCTTCTCCCAACAAACCTTTCTACCCCCCTTCTTCTAGCCTCTGCCTTACTGGCTTCCCTTCTCTGTCGTGTTCCTTTTCCCTTTTGTTTACTATCATTATATTGATTTTGCACCTTATTTTTCCCTTTCTTAAATGTTTTTTTAAATCTTAAGTCCTTTATTTCTCTTCCTTTCACTCTTCCTTCTTTCTTGGTCGAGTTCTGAAATTTATTAAAAATGGCTTCCTCTCCTTCTTCTTGTTCTGCTGTCTTCATCTGTTGTAATGTTTGTTGATAGTTAATAAGCGCCATTTCTAAAAAAAGGAAGGCTTCTTTCAAACCAGCTTTACCATTTTTTTTGCTTGTTCATAATCTTTTCTCAGTTCCTCAATAGAAAGAGCCATTATAAATCTTTTCTTTTCCCCTTCTTTCTTCTTACAACAACCAGAATATTCCAAAGAAAAAATAAAACAGTCCCAAAGTTATCAATCAGTCCAAACCAAGGCAGAGTTCTCACTTTCTCCTCCTGGGGTAGTATCAATCAAAGAAAAAGAAAGTCCAAATCTGTTTCTTAAAATCTTATTGCAATATATTTTAGTCTTCAAATCCTTAAGGCATCTCCTCCAACAAAGTCTTAGCATACAAATTTTTTTTTTTTTAGTCCTCTCTCTTCCCACTCATCGCTTAAAGCCAGTTTTCACCTAAAAGAAATAGGTTTCTTAATATCCACTTATTTATTCCGTAGGAAAAGAGGGTAAGCTTTCCTTTCAGCACCACCAAACTGCCACTTTTTTCCTCTTCTAGAAGGTATCATTCAGAAAATCATACTTTTCAGGAATTTTGTTAAATATGTCTTAGAGTCCTAGGAACCAAGAAAAACTTTCTCCTTTGAAAAACTTTCTCCACTTCCTCCTGCGCATTCTTACCCGGCTGCCCGCTTCTTTGTGGCGGCCATTACGGACCGCCGCTGCACCGTCTTGGGAAAAGGGGTTCTGCCGGCTGGGGAGGGGTCTGCAACACCCCCAAACCCCTCTCCAGATCCCCCTACCTTCAGCTGCCCCTGCAGGCAGCCTAGCTCCGCACCCGTCCGGATCGGAGCACCAAAAACAGCTAGCGCAGCAGGGATCGCGCAGCTTCGCAAATCCCTGCCGCTCGCGAAGCCGACAAACCGGAAGTCCAGAAATCTAGGAAATTATTGTTGCACTATTTGGTAGCATTTTATATCATCAATTAACTTCATTCATGCTGAGAGATTCAAAATAATTTTCACTGTGTAGTGTTAAGAAGATTTGTTTTAATTTCAAATGTTTCTTGCATGGGAAGAAAACAACAGTTTTACTATCTCCACATTGTGAATGATATGCGAAGTAGTATAGGCAGTGTGATTGTATGGGCATAGTTCATTGTTACCCACATACTTTAGATCTTAATTGGGCAGGGATTAAGACTCCCCCAAAGTCCAGTGTAATCCCTAGATTTACAATGCAGTGTGGAATTAATGTATAAAGTTCTTGACATGCTATGATGATTCCCATCTTTAAGGCTGCAGGATTGACTATAGTTAATGATAGCTTTGTAATGTCTCCCCTTTTTCAGAATGAATAAGGATAAACTAGTACCAGCAAATTCCATGAACTCCTCTTCTTCTGACTGTCAGGAAATGTATAAAATAGCCAGCAATTTCCTAATCTACATTTCATAATACCCAATTATTGTCTTTCTGGGGTAACTGCCTAATGGTCTTATTCTACTTAATGGTTGAGCTGACCATAACAATTAGAACAGTTTTAAAACATATCATGCAAAGTGTTCCATTCTATAATTTTTCATGCTTTCAATCCTAAAGTTGCAATTCAGCTTCATAAATCATATGCGTGGTTTATTCCTTTCATAGTATTCAGCAAAGTTATGCATTCATTAGCTGAGCAGTATAAAACAATCTTCTCTTGTTACCTAAGTATTTGCCATTATAGAAATGATACACCTCCCTTTATTTGTGGTGCAAGATTAGAAAATATCCTTTCAAAGGTGGTACTTGATATTTGGCTTGATCCAGAATTGCTATTCAGCCAGTTTTGACAGGTTTTGGAGAACTGGTAGCAGAAATTTTGAGTAGTTTGGAGAACCAGTAAATATCACCTCTGATTGGCCCCGCACCCATCTATTCTCTGCCTCCTGAGTCCCAGCTGATTGGCTGGATCTTCTTTTGTTGCCTGCACAGGAGAACGGAGCTGGAAAGCAGGTTAGTGGGGTGGGGAGGGAATGGGGATTTTACAGTATCCTTTCCCTGGAGTGGGGGGAAATGGGAGTTTTACAGTATCCTTCTCCTGCCATGCCCACCAAGCCATGTCCACCAAGCCACGCCACACCCACCAAGCCAAGCCCACAGAACCAGTAGTAAAAAAATTTAAATACCACCACTGGCTTGATCCATTGTCAAGCAAAATAATAGACATTGCTGGCAAACTTCAGCAATAGAGTGGTCAATGTCTGGAATACTCTACCCGACTCTGTAGTTTCTTCCCCAAACCCCAAAAACTTTAACCTTAGACTGTCTACTATTGACCTCACCCCTTTCCTAAGAGGTCTGTAGGGGCGTGCATAAGCGCACCAACGTGCCTACCGTCCCTGTCCTATTGTTTCTCTTATTCTTTTATTTTTCTTATATGTACCCATTTCATGTATTCACAACTATGTATACACTTATACTTATTATCTTGTAAACAATTGGCAAATCAAATAAATAAAATAAATAAATAATTTGGTCTATTCCTGTGCATCAGGAATAAAGCTACTCCAGACAGTTGGGGGACCCAATGGATAAGATTACCTAGAGCAGCGGTTGCCAACCGGTGGGCCGCAGCCCACTGGTGTGCTGTGAGAAAATTTTGGTGGGCCATAGAGAAATCTCACCCCCAGAGCACCCCCCCCAAAGCAATTTATCCAGGTTGCGCAGAAACACCGGGCTGCGCCGCCCACATGGCCCATGGGAACTCTCCCTGCCCACTCACTCCTTACCCGACAAACTTGCCTGCTAAATTGCTATTTTTCCTTTTTGCGACCATCATCTGTTCTGCTCTGCCTGGAGATTTAGATTAGCTAGGAAGCAAAAAATGGTTGGATTTCTTTCTTTGTAGATAGTCTTCAAATCTTTGGCTCTGCTTTTAGGCACAGCCGGACCTCCCTGAGGACTGAAGTTTTGCTTGCAAGCAAATTCAGTGCAGATTCATGGCAAGCAAATTTGAGAGACTGAGCTAGCCGATGGCAGATAGATAGATCACTGAATGATTCTGTGAGCAACTCAATCTGCCTGATTTTGGGTAAAAGTTGCTCTTTTTTTTTTTTAATAAAAAATTCAATATTTACATACATGGTGTGTTGTGAGTTAATTTTATGAGCTTTTTTGCAAGCAAATTTTATATGACAGACTGAGCTAGCCAATGGCAGATAATAGATTGCTGAATGAATCTGTTATTCTGTGAGCAACTCAATCTGCCTGCCTGCTTTGTCTGATTTTGGGTAAAAGTTGCTTTTTTAAATAAAAAAAATCAATATTTATATCAATATTTATAATATTTACATACAAGCCATGCCCAGCCAGTCACATGACCACCAAGCCACACCCACAAATTAGGCCATGCCCACAGAACCGGTCCCTGGGATCTAAAATTATGAGTTTGGTGATCACTGAGGTCCAAAAGATTGGCAACCCCTGACCTAGAGCAGAGGTCTCCAAACTTGGCAACTCTAAGAGTTGTGGACTTCAACTCCCAGAATTCTCCAGCCAGCATAGCAACGCAAGAGTGTAAGGAGAGGAGAGTAAGAAAATATTTGATAAAAAGGGAAAACCATATCCTTCATTATCAATTATATTAGGTAGATATTAGGGTTTTTTAAAAAAATGCCCTCGTCCATTTAATTGGGCTCTCTTGTTGAACTGAATCAAAAATTTTAAAATTATTACCCAATTCATTTACTGAATTTAATGCATATGTTTTACTTTGGAATATTAGGCAGGTAGCAGAACCAGTTGTATGAACTTTTCCTATATTAAAGCTATAACTGGGCTGCAAAATGCCAGATGGGCATTAGATGGCAGCAAAGGGTTAACGATGCTTGTATCTCTTTGCTATCCCATAGTGATTGCATTTTTGCAACCCAAATGGATACTCCTATCTGCATTGCCAAGTATTATTGTTTTATATAGTTTCATAGGATTGTCCTCATGCTAACCCTACAAAAACAGAAATATTCTGTTACTGTTTTTTTTTTTTTAATAATTTTATTTTAGTCTCCAAATGGAAGTGCTCAGACTACGTTATAATACTATTTTTTTAAAAAAATGCCCAAGGATCTGATATACTGCAATTGGGAGAAATGCACAACTATTTTTTTTAGAATTCAAAATCTCCATTCTGTTCTTATTGGTGATGGATTTCCTGGGAAACAAACTGTTTAGATCCCTTAATATACTTTGCAGTAGTTCAATTTAGTATAAATGATTGTATGTGACTTCCTATTTTAAAAAGTTTTTTCTATATCTATCAATTCCAAAATTGCAGTCCTGTGGAGCCTTTTCAGCCTTCTCACTGATGGTCTTAATTGCTTGAAATAAATTGCTTTATTGTATAAGTTGTACTGATGAATTGAGTATCTCAGTTAACAATGTTTAAATTTAAATGGGAAGGAATCACACAGCAGTTTATTAGGCTGCATTTGTGATGGGGAATACAAGTTTAGTCTAGAATTCTGTAATAAGCATAAACAATTACTTATTCTAAGTATTTTATTATAAACAGTGACTGTCAATCTAAATTGACTATGGATGTTGGGCTTTCGCTTATTATAGTGATAGTATGTAGCTGGGTTAGGGGGGAAAATGAACATTTACAACTGGTCCTAACTCACCGCAGGACAACTTGCTACAGGACAAGAGTTACCCTAATATCAAAGAAATGGTGGAATAGAACAATTAAAAAGAAAGGATACAATAGGAGGAACAGAATGAAATGTAAATAGCAAAATAATGTTTTATTAATAAAAATAAAATAATGTTTTATTTATTTTAAGTAATTAAATAGAATTGTTAAATGATCACACAGCAGATTGTCCCATGGCAAGTTGGCTGTGGCAAGTTCTCCTGTAGTGAGCTGGCCATGGTGAGTTGGCTGCAGTGAGTTGACAGTGGCAAGTTTCCCCATTCTGTTTCCAGTCTGCCTACTTTCCAGATGTCTAGGTTTCAACTGTCTTTCAAACATTTGGAATGTTTTCATACAAGTCTGGAAACAGTGAGAAACCCATCTGAAAGATCCTCAAGTCTTGCTTGTTAATTTGTTTTAAAGCAAGATAAGAAATTGAATTCTTAAAAATCTTTGACCTAAAGATGCTTGCTTAATGTTACTGAGGACAGTAAAAATTTGAGAAATTTGGAGGGTTGGGATTAAAAAATATTTATGAGGAACCATAAATCTTCTTATCGAACTAAAGGGAAGGGATGATGTCATCTTTCTTAAGTCATGGTAACTTAACTTGTCTCATGATTGCATAGCACCAGCAAGTTGGCTATTCTAACAAAAGGTAATATATCTTTATTAAAACAAACTGTCATTTGATCAGGATACTGTGGACTATATGCTTTTCTTGATGTTACACGTTTTTCTTTAGATTAAAAGTATTGGTGAAAGATAATTCTACTTTATTCTACTTGACTCTTTCTATTGTAACAGAGACTAATTTACTCACAGATTACTAGAGTCTAAGACTCATCAATAATTGGCCCATCAATTCTAACCACCCTGATAGATCAAGGAAGCAGCAGGTCCACTAAGGAGAGAAGACAGCAAGGAAGTAACAGGCAACAGAGAGAAAGCAGAGCTGCTTAACTCATACTTTGCATCAGTCTTCATGCAAAAACAAACTGCTGTTTCACCAAATTCCAGGCAGGAAGGGAAACAAAGGTCTCAAGGTAATGATGAGTCTTTATTCGTCCATACAATGTTCTGGATTCAGGTAACAACGAGTAACCAAAAGGAATTAAAGTCAGCTCTGGCACACCTCGCAACCAGAGTTATATTTATACACCAGTTAACAACTTAATGAGTTTATCCACTATCGGGTGAGCGCTACTGGATCACATCCGGTCACCATGTAACACCCTAAACACTGTGCTTTTTATCCATTAATTATTTATCCCTATTTACTATATTTGTACAAATATCATATTCCAACATTGTATTTACGCCTATGAAGTGACCCTCCACCCCTCTCGAGATCGTTAGTTCAACAGGCAGCATCCAAATCACTTTGTCTACAACCACCCACAGGCTTTAACAGTTCAGCGTGTGACATCAGCAAGGCTTGTTATCTCCGTGGAACAGTCGAAGCCCCAGGTTGGGTGGTTAACAGCACTTCCCACCTCTATGGTGAGGAAGCATAGTCTGACATGGCACAACGCATGGTGTCACAGCTCCAGCATGCCCTAGTGACATGATACTATAGCTCAACCCACCAAAAACATAACTGTAATAGACAGACCAGAAATAAAAGTTAAAATAAGCAAAAATATAATAAGAGAACATCTATCTGATCTTGATAAACACAAATCACCGGGGCCTGACAGATTACATCCCAGAGTTTTAAAGGAGCTGGCAGAGGTCATCTCAGAACCTCTTTCAAAAATCCCAGAGCACCCGGGGAACTACCAGAAGACTGGAAAAGAGCTGATGTGGTTCCCATCTTCAAAAAAGGGGAAAAAAACAGACTCAGGAAACTATGGACCAATCAGCCTAACATCAATACCCAGGAAGACCCTGGAAAAGTTAATAAAAATCAGATCTGCCAACATCTAGAAACAAGTAAAGTAATAACTAGCAGTCAGCACGGGTTTGTTAAAAACAGATCATGCCAAACCAATCTTATTTCATTCTTTTTTTTTTTTGAACAAATTTTATTAATTTTTAAAGACATACAAAACATAACACAAAACATAGTAACATAAAAAACCTCTTTTCTGAAAGTTGCTTAGTCCCGGGTTAAAACTCTTTGTACAGACACAAATTCAAATTCATATTCATTTTATATACCATTCCATATCTTATTAGCATTTTCAATTTTCTATATAGCTTCTCTTCTCTTTTAAATTTTCTTAATTTTATTTTATTTATCTCATCTCAGTTCGAATCATAATATTTATTATTCTTTGTCTGTTCTATTTCCAGCTATCCATTTATCTTTCTTCTTTAAAGAAAACTTCTCCTGTACACTAATTGGAGTATGACGCCTTTATCTCTTTCCCCTACATTTATAATACTTAATATAGAATACATAGCTTACATTGGGATTCTGTTTGGTACATTATACAATATTATCAATACCAATACAAATCTGTTCATTAATATTAATATTCATTTATATCTTAAACACTTAGCACATTACTTTTCAATTAAATCACATACTTTTATGGGAGCACCTACTTTCCATAGTTATTCCCCCCCCCCCACATCACATATTTTAAATCATTATTTCATTAGAATGTTCCCCCTTCTCCTACTCCAAATCTCTCATTTCACAAAAAATTTCACAAAGATAACATAGTCTAATCATTAATATTAACAATCATTTATATCTTAAACATTTTACCCATTTCAGTTAAATATCATGCCTTTATGAGAACACTTATGCTTTCCATAATTATTCCCCCTCCCACATCACATATCTTAAATCATTGTTTCATTAAAGTGTTCCCCTTTTCTTGACAAAAATTTCACTAAATTATACTAAATATTTTATCACATTTTAAATTGCATATTGTTTCCAATTTTCTATGATTATTTCTAAGTACAAATGTAAAAATACAATCTTGTGTACCTTTCCAGAATCCCTTTTTCAATAAATTTTACCCATTATCTCTAAAATACTTTTGTTTCTTTGCATCTTGCTCCCCACCATTGAGGCTTCTCGTCCCTTCCTTTCTCCCTTGCTTATTCTTCTCCTTGTCCTCTTTACCCCCTTGTCTCTCCATCTCCCTTTTATTCTGCTTTCCTCCTTTCTGTTGCTTTCTAGCATAGTATCCCCTTTTCACCTTATTCTTCTCTTTTTTGGTTATTTTTCCAAGTCTTAAAGTCTTCTTTTCCTTTTTCTCTTTCTCCTTTCCTTCCCCAACCAAAGTCACTTGTTCATCAAAAATGGCTTCTTCTTTGTCCCAGTCATCCTGTTGCGCATTCAGCTTTACATAAGTACAAACCGACATTTCTAAAAATTGAAAAAGAGTGCCAAGAGAATCCTTTCTTTCTTGCTTTTCTTTTTCATATTTTTGGTATACAAGTTTCAATCCATCCACAAGTGATGCCATTGTAGAGAGAAAAAGTTTTTCCAAACAACCACCCAAGTGCTTTTAATCAGAGATAATTCTCAGAAGTTCTAAAATTACCAAGCAATCCAAACAAGCTGTTTCTTTTAGATACTTTCTCCTTCTTCACTTTCTCTTTCTGGGGTTAAAGTTTAGTCACAAAGTTCCATTTAAAATATATCTTTTAGAAGTCTTATTAATGTTTAATAACTCTTTAGAGTTCTGGGCAATCTTCTCCTTATTTTCAAGTTCTGCTCCAATTTTTTTCCCTCTCCCTTCCCACTCACAGCAAAAAAGATTCTTTTTTTAAAAAAAATGTTCAGAAATCCTTATCCCTTCAGCATTTAGTTACCTCCAATGCAGGTTTTCCGATTTCTCTTATGGTTCCATCCGCTGTCACGTTAGGAAGGAGAGTGGGGAAAAAAAAAACTTTCCCATTTAGAGTTCCATTCGCCGCTTGTAACTCTCTCTGGAAACAATGTATTTTTAGCAACTTTCAAAATTCCAGGGTACTTTCTCTTGCTTTGTCCCGGTCAAAAACCACTTTCACAACTCTTCCAACTTTCTTCCTCCTGCACAATCTTGTCCGGCTGCAGGTTTCTTCGTGGCGGCCATTACTGACTGCCGCTCCTCCGCCTTGGGAAAAGGGGGTTTTGCCAGCTGGGGAGGGGGTCTGCGACACCCCCAAACCCCTATCCGGATCCCCCCTGTCTTCAGCTGCCTCTACGGGGCAGCTATATCCCCCAGATCCAAGCGGATCGGGGGAAACTTGGCAGTGAGCGCAGCAGGGATCGCGCAGTATCACGAATCCCTGCCGCCGCCGAACCCTTGCAAACTGGAAGTCCCCAATCTTATTTCATTCTTCAACATAGTGACTAAATTAGTAGACCAGCGAAATACTGTGGACATAATATACTTAGATTTCAGCAATGCATTCAACAAAGTAGACCACAACCTACTTTTTGGTAAGCTAGAAAAAAGTGGACTAGATAGCATCACCACCAACTGGCTGACAAACTGTACTCAATGAGTAGTCCTTAATGGGTCTAAGTCTACATGGAGGGAAGTAAGCAGGGGGTGCCACAAGGTTCCATCTTAGGCCCAGTATTCTTCAATATCTTCATTAATGACATAGATGAGGGAATAGAAAGGAAACTTATCAAATTTGCAGATGATACTAAGCTGGCAGGAATAGCTAACACCCAAGAAGATAGGCTCAAGATCCAGATGGATCTTGACAGACAAGAACACTGGACCATATCTAACAAAATGAAATTCAATGTAGAGAAAAGCAAGTCCTACACTTAGGCAAGAAAAACCAAAAGTACACATACAGACTGGGTGAAACCAGGCTCAATAGCAGTAACTGTGAGAGGGATCTTGGAGTGTTAGTGGACAACCAGCTAAATATGAGCCAGCAGTATGCAGCCGCCACCAAAAAAGCTAATACAATCCTAAATTGCATTAACAGAAGGATACAATCAATATCAAGTGAGGTACTAATACCACTCTATAAAGCTAACAGAAGGATACAATCAAGATCAAGTGAGGTACTAATACCACTCTATAAAGCTTTAGTAAGACCACACCTAGAGTACTGCATCTAGTTTTGGTCACTACACTATAAAAAGATGTTGAGACTCTAGAAAAAGTACAGAGAAGAACAACCAGGATGATTAGGGGACTGGAGACTAAAACATACGAAGAATGGTTACAGGAATTGGACATGGCTAGTCTAATGAAGAAAAGGACCAGGGGAGACATGATAGCAGTGTTCCAATATTTGAGGGCTGCCACAGAGAGGAAGGGGTCAATCTATTTTCTAAAGCGCCTGTAGGCCAGAAAAGGAATAATGAAACTGAACAAGGAGAGATTTAACCTGGAAATAAGGACAAACTTTCCGACAGTGAAAACAATCAACCAATGGAACAGCTTGCCCTTGGAAGTTGTGGGAGTGTCATCACTTGAGACTTTCAAGAAGAGATTGGACTCCCATCTGTCAGAAATGGTGTAGGGTCTCCTGCTTGGGCAGGAGGTTGGACAAGATGACCTACAAGGTCACTTCCAACTCTGATTATCTGTTATCTAATAAAACTATGTTGAAGAAGATTCTTCTAGATGTTTCTTCAGAATATACAGGGAGGAGATATCTGAGAATACCAGTACTGGAGTGGGTATGTACAATTTCTGGAAAATCCTGCACTAATTAAACTTTTCAAGATCATATTTCTATTATGTGATAAACCTCCTTATGTTTTTTTATTTGCAACACATTCTGTTGGCTGTTAAGAAATCATATAGTGATTTCATGCAAGTTGTTTAAATTCTTACTTTTTATTATGGCTCTGTGTTTTTTTCTATGATGGTCTATAGCTTTACACAATAAACTGTGTCTACATTTTTATTGGAAAAAGATAGTTACATTAAGACTTCAGCTCTCCTCTTTGGCTTGTAATTGTGCACTACATGTGATTGAGTACTAGTCTCTCTTTTTACTTTGTTCTAAAATCTTCTGTACAGCTAAAAAATTGTTTTCCCTTGTGACCACATAAACAAATTAGTGGAAGATAATTGCTTTTAGAAAGTTTTTTGTTCCTGTTGAGGGGAATGGGGTCCCATGCTAACATATTTCTCATTTAAATACCTCTAATTTTCTTAAGATTTTTTTTATATTTGTAAGATGATTTCTGTAAACCTGTTGTACTGCATTCCTTGGGACAAACTAGGCATGAATTTATTTGCGTAATTAGAAACTACATGATTGTTTTTTCCTCAAAAAGAAAATAGGTATGCTTGTCTTTCTTTCATCCCCAGCTGGATGGAAACCATAGTGGCCAAGAAGCTTGGGCTTTTAATATTTTATCTATCCCTGGTCCCATTCATACCAGGGTCTCAATTGATTACTAAATTATGATGCTTTTAGAAAATATTACATTTAGCCATTGCTTAAACTGAATACACAACCTGGCAAAGATCCTGCTGGCCAATTTGTGATAAAGTTTGATTTCTTTTTTGGCTTGTATTTGTCTAACTTCCCCAATCTGCTGAAGGATAAGTAACACTCTGTAGATCAGTCTTTCTCAATTTTAGCAACTTTAAGATGAGTGGACTTCAACTCCCAGAAACTGCCTAGAGAATTCTGGGAGTTGAAGTCCACATATCTTAAAGTTGCTCATGTTGAGAAAGACTTATCTACAGAGTGTTATTTAGTCTTCTGCAGATTGGGGAAGTTAGGCAAATACAAGCAAAATAATAATAATAATCAAAATTTATCACAAATTGGAGTAGATTGAATCATCATCATCTGTAGGTTCAATGTCTTCTCTACAATAAAGCAATCTATATGAAGGGAGCTTGTATATGGGCATTATAAAAAGACATTTTGTGATTTTGTGGTACTATAAGTAGTGGCAAAGAAGGGAATATAATCTTGTTAGCAGAAACCATTGTAGAAGTACTTGAGCAAGCCATAGCAAAATCATCCCATAGTATTATCAGATGTTATATTTCTGTTGTAAAAGTCACTGTTTCATTTACTTTGCTTTATCTTTCCTATGTAACATTTTTGAAGGTACAAAACTATAATTGGCTTTAACCAGTGCTGTTTCACATTAATTGTGCAAAATAGTTGGGCATGCTGATAGAATATACTTTGATACATTTATATCAAACCCTTTTAATTCCTTATTTAAATAAGTATTGCCCCGTAATATCTGGTGACAAATGAAAAATGTATTACAATTGTCATTACAATTTCACAATATATTTGGATGTATTTCTTTTTCTTCCTAATATTTTCCCCACAACTGACTGATTGAGCCATTGATTGCAACAGGAATTGACCGTGTGTCTTTTCACCCATGACTGAAAAAAAATGACTGTCCAAAAGTCACCTTGTCTGTCAGCTTTCATGCCTAACGTAGAACTAGAACTCTCAGTCTTCTGTTTTCTAGGCTGGTGTTTTAACCTCTAGATCAAAATGGTTTTTTGATTACATTCTTTCACATACTCACACACAACTATTTAGCCTTCCAAGGAGTGATGAGTACTATTCTTATTCCCAATAAAATGGTAAGAATAGTTTCATGACCTCTGGATTATTTCAGATTATTGATTTGTCTATATGCTACTGGTATAGTTAGTTGTTTCACTGTCAATGGACTTCCTTGTGGGTCAATGGCCATGGCCTAAATCCTAGACATGAAGCCAATGGTCTCTGTTGTAGAAGAATAAGGAGCTTCAAGACTAGAAGATGCTGTTCCCCAGGTGTCTCCCCAGCTGGGTGTAATTGCCAATTATCACGTATCTGTCAATTGACTTGCTTCTGCTTTCCCAGACACCCCACAATTTCTCACGGATAGGTGCAATCATGCCCTTGAAAAAGGTTGTACATCACCGTACCAGACTATTAGCCTTTTATCTGTCTCCTTTTTCTTCCTGTCCTCCTCTCTTTGTCTTTACCTATAAAATGAAAAGGATTTATCTTAAGTTTGTCACTAGTACATTTTACAATTACATCTGGGACTGAGCATTTGGCTGTGTCATTTCTTCTCTACTCATTTTAACAAGGGAAAAGAGGACACAGCATGACATAAATACCATCAATTGACCAAATATCTTACAAATACTCCTTCTGCATCAGAATCATTCAGCTGCAAACATAAAAAGCAAATCCATTTTAACCTTGCTTGAAAGAGCTGTTTTGAAACAGTTAAAAAAGATATAAAAACCAAAACACGTTTAAAAAGTGGAAATCAATAGCCATAATCTTTGGAACTTTGACAAACTTACACCATTTCTTACATTACAAAACAAAACAGAACTCTGTTCCTATTTTGAGGACCAGGAAATTCACATGTGTTTATAGAGATCTAATTGGCTGAAAATTATTATTCTAAGAGTGGCAAAATAAGAGATTCCAGCTCTTATGCTGACTCATAAGACAGATAAGTCTAAGAGAATATCACCAGAAATTCATCAGAATTTCCATCAAAATTTCAGATATTTTCCCATGTCTTAATATTTGTGCTTTTATTATAGCAACGTTTCAGCAGAATCTCATCTGCCATCGTCAGGCTTGTGTATTGGGTTCTCTTTAATTGTGTGTGTCAGGCTTGGCAGCCTTTTTTTGTTTGAATTTGGTGCTGGCTTTCTGCTTTATTTGAATGGTGGCAGGGCATGATGTGCAGGGTACAAATAAACTCCGTAGCCAAAACACTAATTACCAGTACCAAACACCTAGCAGACAAGGCACACATACATAGGACAAACCAACAGAAGGATAAGTACCTGCCTTGAAGAACACAAGAATGCAATAAAAAAGCTGGAACACACTTCCTCACTAGTCCAACATATGAAAGCCACAGATCATAGCATTGACTTCAATGGCACCCAAACCCTAGCTACTATAGAAAACTCCAGCTACAGAATCATCAGAGAAGCCATATAAATTCATAAAAGACCTAATAGTATGAATAGAAGAGATGACTCCACCAGACTATCAATCATCTGGAAGCCTGCACTCACAAACAAAAAAATCTCTATACCACAATCCAGGCAAGCAGCTGGACACAAACACCCCCCCATACCTCCAGCCCAAACACACCCCAGCCAGCTACCCAAATAAAACCTAGCTTCCTAATAAATATCAGCCATTCACAAGAAACCAAGCTTCACTAAGAAACCCCAATGCACAAAACACAATGTTGCCAACCAATCAAGAACACAGCAACTTGATGACCAATAAAAACAGACCTAGACTCCCAGCCAGTCAGGATGAGGAAAAAACCATTCAAATAAGGCAGAAAGCCAGCACCAAATTCAAACAAAAAACAGCTGCCAAGCCTGACACACATGATTAAAAAGAACCCAATACACAAGCCTAAGGATGGCAGATGAGATTCTGCCAAAACGTCACTATAATAAAAGCACAAATATTAAGACATGGGAAAATACCCGAAGAAACCTAAATACCATACATACATACATACATACATACATACATACATACATATTGTTATGTATTAGCATACTTACCTGCAATTGGTTGGTCTGTGGTTGCAGGAAATTTGAAGAGCTGTCACTGGCCACAGCCGCGAGCAGCCCGACTATAAAAAAGACTGCCACGGTTTCTTCGGAGCTCAGTCCTAGAAGGAAGTAAAAACAATTAACAATCATGCTGGTGTCCTGAGTCTCATTCCCGTTACTTAACACTGGTGACGAAGGTGGGATACTGAGACAAAGGGAACCAGCGAGCACATGGCGACTGATGAACAGTGGCAACGCATCAAGATGAAATGGCAGGAAACAACACACCACCCACACCATTCGATCCAGCAACCGAAGACTGGGAATCGTACATTGACCAATTCCTCATGTTCCTCAAAGGGAGCGATCTCCATAATATATCCGAACACAGGAAGAGAGCCGTCTTCCCCGTGGGCCCGCGGTATTCAAGATGGCCAAAGCGTTAGCAGCACCCACCAATGTGAAAATGATGGCCTGGCTGGACCTGGAAAGAATACTGAGGGCTCACTACACACCAACCATCTCCTGCCTCATCAAAATATGAATTTTATCGGCACGACCAAAAAGAAGTCGAGAGCATCAGCGATTTTGTTGGTACTCTAAGGGACAGCGCCGGGGCGTGCAAATTCCTAAATATGGATGAAGCCATGAGAGACTGAGTGGTCCTGGGGTTGAGGGATTTTATACCACAGGGTCGATTTTAACAAAACCCAAAATAATGCTCCAAGAAGCAATAGAGGAAGCTACTGCAGCAGAAGCAATGCAGAAATCGGCAGCTGCCATGTGGAAAATGAACAAAGCGCCACCGGAAACCCCAAAAAACACCACCACAACCCACGACGAGAACATCAAGTCCCCATCAGAAGACAACAATGAAGAAGAAAGGGTAAAGAAAGGGTTTGGAAAAGGGCAGAAGAGACCAGAACGGAAAAAGGAAGGAATTTCATTGTGCCGGTTGCGACGGGAACCATCCACGTTCTGAATGCTGTTTCCTAGATACAATCTGCAAATGTTGTGAATGGTGGGGACATATTGCTAGGGCATGCCGAGCAAGAAAAAACTATGGCCCTAGACAAAGATAGGACACTGCCCCCCAAGAGAGAGAGAAACAAACAGCGAGCCGCTGGAACCAAGAAAACAGAAACAGGCGAGGAAAAGAGACAAACAATGGAAGAGATTAAACACACCAAACAGTGACCACCAGACTCTCCAACACGACAAACACCAGGAAAGTATATGTTCAGGTCACCATAGAAGGCCAGCCGTGCGGGATGGAAGTGGACTCAGGCTCATACTTATCAATGGTATCGTGGGACACCATAAAAAGACTGATACTAGACATAAGCCAGGAAGGACTTGAAAGACAAACACTAACGCTGAAAGACTACCAGGGAACAAAATTCCAGTAGTAGGTACTCGACAATTCAAAGTAAAATTCAAAAAATACACCAGAGTCCTTCCACTAACCATCGTTAACCGAAATCGACCCAGCCTATTGGGACTTGAATGGTTTGCACCATTAGGAATCGAAGTCACAAGGATAAACAGCATCACTGAGACAGAGTGGGAAGAGGACCTGATAGAAGAATTCTGGGATGTGTTCGATGGAGAACTGGACAAGTACCGAGGGTCCCCAATTTCTTTTAGTCTAAACCCGAACATAACCCCTATAAGATTAAAGGCGAGACGGGTTCCTTTCGCACTAAAACCAAAAATCGATAAGCAATTGGATAAGCTCATAGCACAATGGGTTTTAGAACCAATTGACCATGCAAAGTGGGAAACCCCAATTGTTACACCAATTAAACCTGATGGATTGGTGTGCATCTGTGGGGGCTACAAAGCAACTCTTAACCACGTGCTCCAACAAAGTGCATACCTGGTTCCATTGGTACAGCATCTATTACATTCCCTTGGGAGGGGAAAATCTTCACAAAACTAGACCTCTCACAGGCATACCAACAGTTGCCCATTGACCCCGAAACAGCAGAAGCCCAGACAATTGTGACGCACCAGGGGGCATCCAAATGCAACAGACTACAAAAAAAATGTAACCTTAGAGCAGGTGTGTCCAGGCTGTGGTCTGGGTGTTTCATGAGACCTTGGACAGGTAGTAATGTGGCCCCACAAAATCATAAACATTTAACATTATGTGATTTTATATTCTAAAACTATGTTATATATTTTTATGTGGTCCAAGACAATTCCTCATTATTCAATTCAGACCAGGCAAGCAAAAGATTGACGCCCATGTCTTTGAGTAAGATGCCAATTTAAATTTCTACTTATCATTGTTAAAAAAGAAGTCATTTCTTTATACTTCTTTTCTGCCTTTCTGCACTTTTATCTTTGTTCTTTCTCACTTTACTGTTTTCTTTCTCCTATCTTAATTATTAGATCTAATAAAGTTATCTAAAAAATACCTTAGAATTTTGGAAAATGCGTGAGAGCTCAATTACAGGACAGCTGAAATAGAAAATAAGAGCCATGTTTATTCCTACACGGCTGAATAAAAAGATCTGTAAATAACTTTGTAGTTCTAAATGCAAATAAGCAGGTTGGTACCATGGATAGCAAGTGAGTTTGGCAGTTCAGCTTAATTACAGAAGGTGCCTCAGGCAGCCATATTATTATACAGTAAATGTTCTACCAGAACATAACTAAGCTTGAAATATAAACAATACATGCATTTGGCAAAGATGCAGTGGCCATTATTTTTTGTCCATCTCTGTTATAAATTGGGAAGGGAATAATTTTAAAACCTCCCTGCCAAGCCTCTTCTTCCAAATAAAAGATGATTATGATTGGCTGCTACCAGCCAGACTGAACCTTCTGACATCTGTCTTCCTGGCTACAGAGTTCCTTATCTTTCCACCCAGAGTTTCTCCCTACAGTCCAGCTTTAAAAAAATAAGTTGCTACTTCTGCCTGAAATAGCAGACTAGGCAGTCAACAAGTGCAAAATTTAACAAGTCTTGTGCCAATCTTAAAACACGGAGTTTTGCAATTGTGAAGGAGTTGCTTTGCAATTGTGAAGTTTGGGGATGGTTTTTAATGAGAAAAGCCTTTTAAAATAAATAATACTAAATAATACTAATTTTTTACAAATAAAAAAAAATTATTAAAGAGAAATGCAGTATAAAAAAAAGTAATTTCATATTGAAATTTCCAGTCAGTATAATTAAACATAATTAAAGTTTTAGAGTTTTAACTAGTGGTGAGATTCATTTTTTTTTTACTACCAGTTTTGTGGGCATGGCTTGGTAGTCATGGCATGGCTTGGTGGGCGTGACTTGGTGGTCATGGCATGGAAAGGTTACTGCAGCATCTCATTCCCTCCCCACCCCACTAACCTGCTTTCCAGCTCCGTTCTCCTGTGCAGGGCAACAAAAGAAGACCCAGACAAACAGCTGGGACTTGGGAGGCAGAGAATAGATGGAGATGGGGACAGTCAGAGGTGATATTTGCCAGTTCTCCAAACTAGTCAAAATTTCTGCTACCGGTTCTCCAGAACTTGTCAGAACCTGCTGAATACCACCTCTGGTTTGAAGATGTTCATTGCAGAGGAGATGGTTGGAGGGTCTCAGAGTCATGAAGAATTGGAAGCTCATCAGAACTGTCTGCTTGAACATCCATTGACAACTCTTCCAGTTAATTTTCCCCTTTTCTTCTTATCTTCAATTTTATAGAATATGGGACAAGTAAATGTTAACCTCTTTCACCTGACTATTGCTTTGCTAAGCCAAGAACAATATCCCATCTATGATATCTACATCCAGCCAGCAAATAAAAAATTATCTAGTGACTAATTGATAGCAATAGCACTTAGACTTATATACTGCTTCACAGGGCTTTTACAGCCCTCTCTAAGCAGTTTACAGAGTCATCGTATTGCCTCCAATAATCTGGGTCCTCATTTTACCCACTTCGGAAGGATGGAAGGCTGAGTCAACCTTGAGCTTGGTGAGATTAGAACTGCCAAATTGCAGGCAGTTGGCAGTCAATAGAAGTACCCTGCAGTACTGCATTCTAACCACTGCACCACCACAGCTCTTGAGGTTAATTGATGTTCCTTGTGAATCTTGGTGGAACTACAAAGTATAGTTTGATTTTTAAGCACTATGATTTTTTTTTAAAAAAATGATAATAGATTGAAGAACTTCAATTTAAAAGTTGAACCATATAGGCCTTATCAGTATGGATCAATTTATCATATACTTTAGGTGGCACTCTTGTGCCATACCTGAGGCAGGGGTTTATCATAATTTCCTTAATTAAACTTCCTAAAGTCTTTTCTCTCTGAGTCTGATTTTAACTCTAAATGGTAGCAGATTGAAGATGGCAGTTTAGTGGTTCAAAAACATTATGATTTAGACAGATTATGCAAGATGACTAAAGAGAATATGTTTCCATTTTTTAGGAAAATGCATGATACTCCAAGCAAAAGGAATCATTAAACAGTTGAACATGAACTGCTGAGACACCTTTAATTTTTTTTCCAGACATTAGTGTAATTTTACAGGACAGATGCTTATTTTAATTTGTGTCATACCTTGCTTACTACTGGGATAAAGAGAACCTGGGATTGACAGATAAAAATGTTATTTCAGTGCATCTGGAGGCATGAATGTAGCATTCGTTTATAATTCTTTAGAATTTAGAGCAGTGCACCTTTTCTTGGGATTGTGTGATACTGGGAAAAATATATATATGGTTTAATGCACTGTTGTGTAAACTGAAGTACCTTTTTGACTTTGAATCTGAATTATGAAGTTATGCTTCCTATTTCTTCTCTTAAACCAGGAATGTACAAACTGTAGTCCCACTGGATACATATTCAGAGAGAAAAAAGTATTAGCCTCACAAGATTTCTTCATATTGTGCCAGTTTTATTGAACATCAGAGAAGGCAGCAATCAAGGAAATTGTCACAAGGCTGGAAATTTATGAATTATTTTAACATAGACTTTCCTTATTGGAGTCCTTCAAATGAAGTCATGTTGGCTGATAATATCTTCTCTAAAAGAACTGGAGATTGATACAAGTATTAAGCATAACATCACACAAAATTTCCAAACAATTCACAGAAAATTCTAAATAGGTTTGCTCTGAAGGAAATCTCATAGCATTCAATGAGATTTACTCCTGTGATCAGGGTTTCTGGAGCCAGCATTGAGTATACTTGAGTATAAGAAGTTGATACTTCTCAGCATTGCTTCTCAATGCTGAGAAGTATCAACTTTTTAAAAGGAATAAATATTTTCTGGAAACACTTTGAATGGTGATATAAATCAATGGAAGCTGCACAAAAAAATTGAGGGAAAAAATCTATTTCAGTGATTTGTACTGGAATCAAACCTATGCCTATGCCTGTTTCCCTGTGTGTGTGTGTGTGTGTGTGTGTGTGTGTGTGTGTGTGTTTGTGTGTGTGTGTGTGTGTGAGAGAGAGAGAGAGAGAGAGAGAGAGAGAGAGAGGAGAAAAAAGGGGAAGTTGCAATGGTTACATTTTAAATAGACTCAATTATTGCTACTGAAAAGGATTGACATAATTTTAAAGATATTGTAAATCACCTCATCTCATTCTACTCTAATCACATTTAAAGGTTTTTAAGATTATGCTGCATTGCAAACAAATCAGTTGGAATTCAAAAGATCCTGGAGTTCAATAGATTTCCAACAATTGGTGAGATATGACCTTTGATTCAATTATATATCTACCCTTTTCCTTTAATTTCTGCCTTGTGATGGCTTTGAACTTGACTTTTAAATTCTCTCATTTCCCCTGGCCTATATTCTGTAATGAAAATTTTAAAGATTTCTTTATAAAAGGAAAATTGCTCCAAATGACTTAGCTATTCCCAAGAGAAGCACTAACAACTTGCAAGCTTAGAGCCACAATGAGGCTTTTAATACACGAGAGAGAATAAAGATTAAATATTGTAGTGCTTGCAGAAAAACCTTAATCCATTAATTCTTCTGGCCCAAGAATTTCTATATGGAACTGAATGTGATAATACCAAAGTCCTCTTTCCATAGTTTGGGGCTACCTATGTGATTGTCGTATCAGTATGTGCTGCCTAGTAGCACCACAGGGAAGAATTTCACATACAATTATAGAATATAAGGACTGCAGAGTATCTAGTTCAAGTGCAGGAATTCACTATCACAGCATTCAGAAAAGATGGCGATACAGCTTCTTTTAAAACACTTTAACTACTATGTTGAAAGAAAGCCCACTGTTTCCTGAAGTGTCTTGTTCCATTGTTAAACAGTTTTTACTCTAAGAAGTTATTCCTGATAGCCAATCAAAGTCTGTTTCACTGTAATTCCTTTTCCTACTTAAGCTGGAAACTGAGCAGATTCATGCTTAGTCCCTTCACCTTCTCTTCAGGATGGCAATTAGTCTGCCCTCACAATAAGTGCAGCATTTGTCGTCTTTACAGGAAAAAAATAATAAGATGACACATTTTTTTTACAGATCACAATACTATTTCCATATTCACCAGATGAGAAGACGGATGGAGTGGGGGACAAAAATTTAAGAGTCCCCTTTTTAGTAAAACACCAACACAAAATACCTGATCACATATCCTGGCTGCTGGTATCCCAGAGAAAATAAGACAACATGTTGGGGAATTTTTTTGGCTTAGGCATCTCCAACTTAAGTTTCAATGCTCATTGCAGGCTTGAAAAATAGCAGGGTTTCCTATTACATGCATTGGGCGATCCGCCAACAGTTTCTGCTTTTTCCTGGCTCTTCCTCACCCCACTCTCTATTTCCTTTCCTTAAATGAGATGCCCAAGCAAAGTCCTTGTTGCTCTTCTTGTCTATTTGCTCAGTGAGGTCATTCTATGAAAACTGCAGTAGAAAACGAGCATTATGGTTGCCAGCAGAGAGTAATCCTTGAAAGAAAACAGTCACCCTACAAGTAAAAAGACAAAGGTGCAGACATTTTAAGATACAATAGTGCTTTCCACGACAATGAAATAGAATTGTTTTTTTCTTCATGATCAAAGATGGTATTCAGCAGGTGCTGACCAGTTCTGGAGAACTGGTAGTGGAAATTTTGAGTAGTTCAGAGAACTGGCAAATACCACCTCTGACTGAGCCTGCCCTCATCTATTCTCTGCCTCCTGAGTCCCAGCTGATCAGCTGGGTCTTCTTTTGTTGCCCTGCAAAGGAGAACAGAGCAGGTTAGTGGGGTAGAGAGGGAATGGGATTTTGCAGTAACCTTCCACCAGAAGTGAGGAGGGAATGGGGATTTTACACTATCCTTCCCCTGGAGTGGGGTGGTAATGGAGATTTTGCAGTATCCTTCCCCTGCCATGCCCACCAAGCCATGCCATGTCCACCAAGCTTAGAATTAACTGGTAGTAATTTTTTTTTAATCTCACCACTGTTCAAAATAAAATGAACCCTATGAAGTTAAGTGCCTCAGAGGATTCAAATGTGTAGAATTTTTGTATATCATATAAATTTGAATATGAGAGCTAATTTGATATAGTGCAGGGCTGTCAAACTCCTAGCCGGATGCGTTATGCTCTGGCCATGCCCACATATGGTTTAATGAAGGGGGGAAAGTCCCAATACATCATATGATGTTGCCATGATGACATTGCCATGACGACGTGAGTTTGACACCCCTGGTGTAATTTCATTATAAAGGGTATGGTGCTGGTTTAGAAACCAGGAAATGGTAAATTTGCCTTGGTCATGAAAGATGCTGGGTGACTGAGTCAATCACTCCCTCTCAACCCAAATTGCCTAATGCAGATGTTGTTAGGGTAAAATAGGAGTCAGGAAGATTAGATGTTAAAATGGAGGGAAAAGTTACAGTAATAATATTCAAAGGGAGAGAAGAGCTGGGGGAAATTAGGATTTTGCCCACTGTCCCCACATTTATTATAAAGGCAGGACATTTGGATTTTACAATATTATGTAGCCATGTTTTTCAGTCTTAGCAACTTTGCTAAGGTTGAGAAAGTCTAGTATTTGATATTAAGCTATACAAACAATTCAAAAGCAGCTCTATTATTTATAAGCTCATGTGCTTTGGAAGCTGTCTGTTGGTTTGTATTGAACCTTGCAATTGATGTAGTTATTTACTGAATCAAAATGAGGTGATTTTTTTTTTTTGCTTCTTAGTGTTTCCAAGCATCTTTCTGAAGTGGAAACCCTTCAGCCCCACTGCATTTTACACACACACACACACACACACACACACACACACACACAAATGGGTGCAATAATCAGGGGGTTTGTTTTCCAGAATTATTTTGAGAAGAACCCATAATCAAAGAGTACACAATTTGTTTAACGTACCACCCTTTAGCTCATAGGAGAGTATATTACTTTTAATAGTTCAGAATAGTGAAAGATAGTATTATAGAACTGATCAAATATAATATAGAAGAAGGCACTGTGCAAAGAAAGAGTTTGGAGATGATCTGCCAGGAGAAAATTCAAATGTTAGTGAAATACGCAGAGAAAAATAGTCAGACCATTATAAGGTTGTTTTGGAGAGACCATCAAGATGGTTTGGCACTTTACTCTTGATTCACACACACATAATACAACGTGCACAAAGAAGCAAATGAGATTTTGGCTTAGTGCTTGAGCCCAGGCACTTATCCAGAAAGACCAACAAGTGAAATATTTGAAAGTTGGCTGGATTTTTGGCATTTGTAATAAGAGAACACTAAGTTATGCTGAACTGAGGTTTGGCTACTATTAAACCATCTGAAGCCAAACCCTTTTGTTTGTTAAATGGAAAGTTGTTAAACAGGGGTTCTCATTGGTACTAGTAATTCTGATATCAAGAAAGGGAAAGACAATTTAAAAAACAATACAATTATTCTAAAAAGAAATGGCATGGCAAGAGTGTATTGTCAATACAAGAGTGTATTGACATCATTGACACTTAAGGCAGATCTGGATAATTTGTGTCATCTCCGTGCCCCCCTCCAGATATTGCTACCTTACAACTGCCACCATCCTTCCAGGTGGACTAAGTAGCTAAAATTGCTGGTCTTATGGTTTGGCAATAGTAAAGCAACATAATGCCTTACATTTGTCATCTCTGCTATTATTGGACCGAAAATGAGTATCTTGAATAGAGAACAGGCCATTCTGGGAACCTAATGAGATACAGGAAGTTCCCCAAAGAACTCTGCATGGAATCAGGCTTTGGACTCAGTAGACATTCTATCAGAGGGTAATTCTTGGTTTGCTTGTTTGTTGGGTTTTATTTGGTGGGGTTGTATTTTTGGGGTGTACAAGTAAGCATATTTTGAGGGGGTCAAACAATACTATAGGAGAAAACAAGGAAGAAAAGGATGTCTCCATCCACAAAAATGAAGCTAGGAATCAAACAGGTTAAAAAAGTAGGCAAAGCTGCTAAAAAAAAGGATTGTGAGATCTTGTTTAGTAAGGGTGTTAAGTTGACATGGCCCTACTGCAAGCCCAAATAAAAAAGAATGTTGGGTTATGATAGTTAAATCTTCACAATAAAGAAAAAAAAGATTGAGGGGTTTACAGGCTCTTCTGTAGATCATCTTATAATTAATTTCATGCATTTTTCTTCAGTACCCATTTAACTATATTGTACATTCCTGCTATGAGAATGCATTTCTGCCTGCCTCTCAACCTGCAAGTATCTGCCATCAGAAGTGCAGATCTCACAACAAATTGACTCATAGCTTTCTGAGACGGAACTGGTGGTATTAAATAAAAACAGCTGGAAGATATGTTTTGAGAGTGTTAAATTATTGCTGCTGGTGGCTGGAGAGAGAGAAGAAAAGAAAAACAAATTAAAAGAGAAAAGGAAGAAAAGTATCTCAAGGCATAGAAGAAATTCTGAAAAGAAAGATTTGGAGATTCTGAGTCATCCAGGTCATGGCTGTCCCAGAGGCAGTTTTTAAAAAGTCAATTGACTTTCTTTGTTTTCCTTGAAGACACTTCACTTGTCATCCAAGAAGCTTCTTCAGTTCTGACTGAATAGTGGAGAATGGAAGGATTTATATTCCTTGCAATCATCTGGTTATTAGCACTCTTTCTGAGAGTCATTAAAGTTTCTGAGAGTCATTAAGGCCACTTGAAGATTTATCTGTGCCCTTGTGGACATCTGAATAGTACAAATGGGCATAGAACCTTGTTAAGAACTGCTGAAAGGACTGTGTTGTAACCAGGAGATAGCTGGGGTCATATCTCTCTTCCTCTCCTGAGGGAGAGCTGTTCAGTCTTAACATAGAGATCCTGAAGGAAATCCACAAGTCTGGGATAGGAACAAGGGGATGGTCAAAAGAGATTCTCCTATTCATGCAGGGGAGAGTGGCGCAGTGGTTAGAATGCAGTACTGCAAGCTACTTCTGCAGCCAGCTGCCTACAATTTGGCAGTTCAAATCCCACCAGGCTCAAGTTTGATTCAGCCTTCCATCCTTCTGAAGGGGGTAAAATGAGGACCCAAATTGTTGGGGGCAATATGCTGACTCTGTAAACCGCTTAGAGAGGGCTGTAAAGGACTATAAAGCAGTATATAAGTCTAAGTGCTATTGCTATTAGCAAGAAGAAAGGAATAACTATTCTCCTATTGACAGCTGAGAACTTCTTGCTCTCAGAAGACAAGAGAAGCGAAACAGTGACATTGAGGAAAAAGGCAGGAGGAGGAAGACAGAGAGAGGATAATAAATAGAAGTCTAAGATTTAAACTGTGAAGCAGTCAAACAGTAAAGAAAAGGTTAAAAGTGTAAGGTAATAAAAGACTGAGAACAGGAGAGGTTAAATGAAGAACTCAGTGATTGAGCTGAGAAAAATGTTGACAAGTTCAGAGAGAGCATCAAGGTTAAGCTGAAGTCTAATTAGAGGAAATTAAGTTAAATTAAGATATAAAAAGAACACCTTTTAGAAATTCTGAGGATAAAAGTTTAAAAGAGACACAAATAAGACCTCACAGTCTTTTGGTATGTGGGCATTCAGTGCATATTATTTATAGTTGTATAAGATTTTTTTTTTTAAAAAAGGCTTTTGTCCTGCAAAGTTACCACCACTTCTTATGAAAGAACCTACATTTCTGAACAAGGCTCCACTAGTTTGCTAATATTTTGTAAAATGCCTTAGGCATCTTTGGCATTTAATGCATTTTGTTGCAATTATTTGTCTTAACAATGTGGTTTTAAAAGCAAGACATCTTGTATCCATTTCTTAGACCTAGGGGAGGACGAATAGCAAATTAAAGTTCATGTAAATGTGCCTGAGGCAGTGATAAATTTGTAATGAATTAATATAACTTCTATAACATTCTGACTGCTCTCACGCTGTAGAGCACAGTGATGTTTAAAAAAATATAAGCCATGGACACATCTTACAATATGGCCAATACATAAAGTCATAATGCATATGCAAGAAGGATGATAACTATGTGATATGTTGTAATGTGAATGCATAAATTGCTTTGGAAGATATGAGGAATAAACTTCTCATCTAAAACTGCACACTCCAACATAAATTACTGTAAGGAAGTTTCCTATGAAGGCACACACAATGGAGACTTAAAGTGCTTTCCTATTGTAAGAGAGAAACTGAAAGAGATGTCACCTATGTCAACAATCAGTTGCTCAGCTTCTGGGAATTAGAAGTGCAAAGCAGAGTCCTTTGAAAGATGGAAAGGTGGGGGCATAAGGAAACCAACAAGTTTAAACTACCATAGATATAGAAGGAGCTGCACTCTCAGATGCTGTGATATCTCTCTTGGAAGACTCCTCAGATTCTTCCTTGGAGGTCAGATCAAAAGAGGATGAGCTCATTCCTGGCACATCAGGAACTGAATTAATTGATGATGGCTGGTTGAAGGAGATTTGCAGAAAGGCTTCGGCTGGGGACAGCTTGCAGGGATGAATGGTCAGTTAAGAAGAGGAGAATCTGCCTTCTGTGATCATGCAGGGCAGAGAAAATGCAACAGCAATGGAGATCTGCCAGATTATTTGGGAAATGGCCCTGCCTATCTTGAAAGCTATTGCACTGGAAAGCTATTTACCACAGTAGGCAGAGAGAGGAGTTGCTGGGAACAATGTGTTGGGTTTCTGATTGTGTGTTTGTTCCTCATACTTCTTGCTTGACTTTGTGCCTTGGAGACCCTGAACTTCTCTGACCGAGTGAGCTCTTGGGGTATATTTCAGTTTTGCCTGGTGGATTTAAGTTTGCTTGGTGAATTTATTTGTTAGAGTGACTTTCCATTGTTTTATGGACTATTGGCCATTGCCTTGTGGGCTAATCTTGAACTAATTGTGGCTGGATTTATTTGGGACAGTCCTAAGGCTGGATAAAGGGAATTGCTGGGGAGGCATTAATATACTCTCTAAACCACACATATGCATGTGTGTGAGTGAGTGGGCAGCAGAGATGGATAGAAGAGAATCAAAATTTCAGTGTACTTCTATTTCAGTAGTGTTCTTACTCAGCCTTACCATATAATGTGTCTCAGAAATTTCAATCTCATTGAACTGAGTGAGGTCAAGAGATAGAGATGTATTGCTGATGTCAAATCCTGATCACAGCCCCCAAAACAGGAATTCAGGGGTTCTTGGAGTTTGGAAGCAGTCGTAGGGTTTAATTAGGGCAACTACTGGAATCCTGACAGCTGATTCTTGGCCTGAGGAGATTGACACATGTAGGGGTGATTTCCTTACTTAATACTCCATGAATTGTATGCTATTTTAATGGCCAGGATGGAGGGAATCAGATGTGAAGTCTATAGGAAATGTGCAAACTTGCAAAATGAATTGGGTTACACCTTGCATCTTAGAACTGAGCATGGGTTGGTGAATTGTCTTTGTTTTAAGTGGCATTATGCCCTCTTGTTTTAAGTGTTTTGTTTTACAGAGGAATTACTGAGTCTATCATCTGCACCTCTATAACTGTCTGGTTTGGTTCTACAACAGGACAGACACAGACTTCAGAGGATAATTAGGACTGCAGAAAAAACAGTTAATACCAACCTGCCTTCAATTGAGGACCTGTATACTGCACGAGTCAAAAAGAGGGCTGTGAAAATATTTACCCCTCACATCCCAGACATAAACTGTTTCAACTCCTACTCTCAGAACGATGCTATAGAGCACTGTACACCAGAACAATTAGACACAAGGACAGTTTCCCCCCGAAAGCCATTGCTCTGCTAAACAAATAGTTCCGTCAACACTGTTCAACTATTACAAAGTCTGCACTTCTATTATTGTTAATCTTCTCATCACTCCTTATCACCCATCCCCTCCCACTTGTGATTGTATGACTGTAACTTTGTTGCTTGTATCTTTAAGATTTATATTGACTGTTTCCTAGTATGATTTGATTGCTTATTGTACCCTATGACTATCATTAAGTGTTGTACCTATGGTTCTTGACTCTTGACGAATGTGTCTTTTATTTTATGTATACAGAGAGTATTTGCACCAAGACAAATTCCTTGTGTTTTCAATCATACTTGGCCAATAAAGAATTCTATTCTATTCTATTTATTCTATTCTATTCTATTCTATTCTATTCTATTCTATTCTATTCTATTCTATTCTATTCTATTCTGTGGCATGCCTTTTTGTAGCACAACAGTTTTTAATAGTTTTGAATGGAGACGGTTTTTGATATAACGTATTGTAAAGCTGGTTTCTGATAATTACTAGGAAGAGTTCCCTATTGTGTTTGGGGATGAAAAGGGCACTCATGGCTCATGCAAATGCACTTCTACCTCCCAAAGTTATGTTGAATACATCCCTGCATTTGGAAACATATTCTCCACAAAACCTTAGCCCTATTTGTTTGCAGCAAGAATCAAAATATTCATTCTACTAAAGAATCTCCTTTATTTACTAATCTCCAATTAAGATTGATTCCTCTATATTTATCCAATTTATAATTATCATCTATTTCTCTCTGACTTGGTTACCATTATTCTCATTCTATATTCCTGCAAGGTTTTATTAATTCTCCCACATACATAAACACACAAAACACAAAAATATAAGAGATCTTTTAGGAAAGTAACTTGGCGCCAAAAACCTCTCTCTACATGGACTTCAATTATATTCATGCTCATCTTACATGCCATTACCTATTTTATTTACCATTCTATATCTTCTATATTAGCTTCTCCACACATTTCACTCTTCTTAATTCTATCTTATTTAATTCATTTTAATTTAAGTCATTATATTTGTATCTTTTGTCCATTCTTTATTATCCATTTGTCTCATTCCCTATAGTAAAAAGGAAAAAGAATTTCTCCTGAAATCACTAATCAGAGTATGATGCCTTTCTATCATCCCCCTAAATTAACATTTAAAATAACACCTAATACCCAATCTGATTCTGCTTGGTACATTCTATCTACTAATTTTTAAAAAGAAAAATAATAAATCCAAAATGATTAAATACATTACTAAACATTTCAATATTTTAATCTCTTATTAACTCTTAAACCATTCTAATTTTCTATTTCTAATACAAATGCTACAGTACCATCTTATGTACCTTGCAGAATCTTTTTTAAACAAATTATACATTACCCTTTGTCCCTAAAAAAGATTCCTCTTTTCCCATCTGGTTTCAAAGCTTTGTGGCTTTTCTCCACCTTTTCCCTTTCTTTCTTCTCCCACCAGGCCTTTCTACCCCCTCTTCTCCTAGCCTCTGCCTTGTTAGCTTCCCTTCTCTGTTGTGTTCCTTTTTTCTTTTGTTTTCTAACATTATATTGATTTTGCATCTTATTTTTCTCTTTCTTGGGTGTTTTTTTAAATCTTAAGTTCTTCATTTTCCTTCCTCTCTTTCTCCTTTCTTTCTTAATTAAATTTTGAGATTCATTAAAGATGGCTTCTTCTTCTTCTTCTTCTTCTTCTTCTGCCGCTGCTGCCTCCATCTGTTGTTGTGTTTGTTGATAGATAGCAAGCGCCATTTCTAAAAAGAGAAAAGCTTCTTTTACAGCATCCTTGCCATCTTTTTTTGTTTGTTCATATTCTTTTCTCAGTTCCTCAACAGAAAAAGCCATTATAAATCTTTTCTTTTCTTTTTTTCCTCTTTCTTCTTACAACAACCAAGAGGTTTCAAAAGTTAGAACAGTCCCAAAATCCCAAAGTCATCAATCAGTCCAAGCCAAAACAAAGTTCTCACTTTCTCTTCCTGGGGTAATATCAATCAAAAAAAGAAAAACCAAATCTGTATTTTAAAGCCTTATTGCAATAAATTTCAGTCTTCAAATCCTTAAGGCATCTCCTCCAACAAGATCTTAATATATATATATATATATATATATATATATATATATATATATATATATATATTATATAGGTTCATGGTATTTGTATGTGGATCTTTGGTTATTCGGGTTTTCTCCCGCGTAAGATTCAAAGTATCTAGGCAACGCTTCGGCGAGGTCCCACTCGCCATCTTCAGGCTGGTGCTTTCGGCTTAGTGCCAGTGCAAGCAGTGTGTGACCGGAGCTGCCATCTCTCTATATATACAAGTGGTGGGGGATGGTGTGCTGGGCTGGTTGGCTGTGCTGCAGCCTCTTGATTGGTTGATGGAGTTGATGTTGGTATAATGGGCTGTGTAATGGCCTTTTGTTGTAGAGATATCCTGGATCTTGTGCTGTCATCTCCTGGGTCGTTAGCCTCTTGTGTTTTAACGGCTTGGGTAATGGGTTGTGTGATGGGCTTGTGAGGATGCCACAACAAAAGAACTCACAAGCCCATCACACAACCCATTATACCAACATCAACTCCATCAACCAATCAAGAGGCTGCAGCACAGCCAACCAGCCCAGCACACCATCCCCCACCACTTGTATATATAGAGAGATGGCAGCTCCGGTCACACACTGCTTGCACTGGCACTAAGCCAAAGCACCAGCCTGAAGATGGCGAGTGGGACCTCGCCGAAACGTTGCCTAGATACTTTGAATCTTACGCGGGAGAAAACCCGAATAACCAAAGATCCACATACAAATACCGCGAGAACCTCAGAAAACAAATATTGCACCTCTACGGGAGGAAACCCACCATCTGACCAGGACTTATGAAAAACTTGAAGTCCAAAGAGCTTCCATTTTATGTGACCTCGCATTCCTATGCAACTGCCGAGATCAAAATTTAATTCCCACAAGCTTCCAATTGAAATTCCACACCAACACAGCAGCCACCAAACGCATCCTAAAAAAGAACAGAATTGGCCCTAATTAGAAATGAACTTCACACAAAAAGATTTCTCCTAGACCAAATCAACAAAGATCTTCTTACACTTCACCTCAGACTCAGCAACAAGATTCACCCCTTACTTTGGGACAAATCCAAACAACTCGCTGTCTGGAGAGCCGAAACACAGACCACCCTCAAGACAGACACACACACCAACAAACTCAGAAAACTACAACAATGCCAGAAACCAACTCCCCCTCACAGCCACACATGAAACAAACAGTGCACAACATCTCAGACAAGATCCTCACCGAAGCCGAAACCAAGGTCCTTTCAAAAGGATTCAACTTTGCTGTTGCTCCCAAACACATCCCCACAGAAACCATCATATGCGGAGTTGAAACCAGCCTGACCAAAACCAACCCTGATGAGGCTAATAGAATCAGACTCGAAATCACCAACATCCTCTGCACTAGCAAACCACCCAAAAGCAACTTATCCAAAGAAGAACAAACTGCACTACGTAACCTGAAAGAAGACACCAGCATAATAATCCTACCAGCAGACAAGGGCAACGCAACAGTGGTTATGAACACATCTGACTACCAAACCAAGTTAACCAACCTACTCCTAGACCCCACATACAAACCCCTAAAGACAGACCCCACCACCTACCTAGAAAAAACCACCAGATCCAAAATAAAAGCCTCCCCATCAGTGAAGAAATCCAGCAAAGAATCATACCCAGAGAGAAATCATCCAGATGCCCTAAGCTTTATGGTCTCCCAAGATACACAAAGAAGGAACTCCACTTAGACCAATAGTCAGCTCCATAGGCTCACCTCTACAAAACCTAGCCAAATTTCTCGCCAAACAACTACAGCCCTATGCAGAATCCATCAACTCACATGTAAGAAACTCATTCCAGTTCATCGAGATCATAAAGAAACAAAACTTACAACCCAGCGACCTACTAGTTAGCTTCGATGTCATATCCCTCTTCACCCAAGTGCCAATAAAAGAAGCCTTGACAGCCATCCAAAACAAATACAACCCCCAAGCACATCCTAGATCTGACCAACCACTGTCTATCCAATACATACTTCACCTACAATGGACAAAAATACAAACAAATAGAAGGAGCACCCATGGGATCACCCCTCTCACCTGTCATCGCAAACCTCTACATGGAACACTTTGAAACACAAGCTCTAGAAAAATATGATCACAAACCCAAACTCTGGCTCAGATACGTAGATGACACCTTCATAATCTGGCCACACGGGAAAGAAAAACTGAACAACTTCCTCACACACCTCAACAGCCTACACCCCAAAATACAATTCACCATGGAAACAGAAGCTAACAATCAACTTCCCTTCCTAGATGTCTTGGTATACAAAAAACCCAATGGCTCCCTAGGACACACCATCTACCAAAAGAAAACACATACAAACCGCTATCTACACGCACTCTCACACCACCACCCAGCACAGATCAATTCCGTAGCTGAGACACTCATCTCCAGAACAAAATGCTTAGCTGATGAACACCTAAAAACGAACTAAACACTCTCACCAACGTACTAACAGCCAATGGATTTCAAAGAAAGAAGATCACCCACCTAATCCAAAAAGAAACCCCAACCAAAATCCAAGACAGAGAACAAGAGAACGGCAAAGCCCTCCTCCCATATATAAAAGGCACTACAGACAAAATCAGCAAGATCCTCCAAAAACACAACATTAAAACAGCATTCTGCACAAACAGAAAAATATCCACCATCCTAAGAAACCCTAAAGACAAAATCGAGTTAGAAAACCAAGGAGTATATGAAATCCCCTGCACTGCCTGCCTCACCACATACATTGGACAAACTAACAGAAGAATAAGTGCACGCGTTGAAGAACATAAGAACTCAATCAAAAAAGAAGAACCAACCTCTTCCTTGGTCCAACACCTCAAAGCCACAGGACATGAGATTGACCTTAAAAAATACCAGAACTATCGCCAAAACTGAACACCACAACAGCAGAATAATCAGAGAAGCCATAGAGATAGAAAACGCCCACACACAGCATGAATAAAAGAGATGACACCTCCCGCTTACCAGCCATTTGGAAACCCGCCCTCATGAACAGACGAGTACCCAACATGATAAATGACACCAGACCCACACCCATGAGGGCCACACAAGATGCCACCACCACACTTCCACGTAAAAAATCAGACTCACACCCACACAGAAGATGAGACACGACCACAGACCAGAAGCCGCACTGCAGCTGCATCACTACCCACTTCAAACTCCTCTGAACCATACATGAAGCGAACTGACCCCCACCATGAAGATGTGGCACGACCACGAACTCAAAGCCAAACGAACACAGACCCAGACCCCAAACTCAAAGCCATATTAAAAACCCAAAATGCTACATCACAGCCACCCGCTCAGGACATCACATCAGAAAACTCAAGAAATTACACCTCAAGAACTCAAGAAGTCACAACACAGCAAATGACCCAGGATATCACAGCACAAGACCAAGGATACCACAGCAATAAATCTTACAAGGTCATCACACAACCCATTACCCAAGCTGTTACTACACAGGAGGCTAATCGAAAAGAGATCAAAACACAAACGACCCAGGAGATTACAACGCAAGACCCAGGATGCCACAACAAAAGAACTCACAAGCCCATCACACAACCCATTACCCAAGCCGTTAAAACACAAGAGGCTAACGACCCAGGAGATGACAGCACAAGATCCAGGATATCTCTACAACAAAAGGCCATTACACAGCCCATTATACCAACATCAACTCCATCAACCAATCAAGAGGCTGCAGCACAGCCAACCAGCCCAGCACACCATCCCCCACATATAGAGAGATGGCAGCTCCGGTCACACACTGCTTGCACTGGCACTAAGCCGAAAGCACCAGCCTGAAGATGGCGAGTGGGACCTCGCCGAAACGTTGCCTAGATACTTTGAATCTTACGCGGGAGAAAACCCGAATAACCAAAGATCCCCATATATATGTTCAGAAAACAAATATATATATATATATATATATATATATATATATATATATATATATATATATATATATATATATATATATATATATATATATATATATATATATATATATATTATTGTCCTCTCCCTTCCCACTTATCACAGAAAGCAAGTTTTTACTTTCTATAAAAAGACAGGTTTCTCAATATCCATTTGTTGATTCCATAGGGAAGGAGAGTAAACTTTCCTTTTCAGCACCTCAAAATTGCCACTTATAGTTCTCTTCTGGAAAGTATCATTCAGAAAGCCATAATTTTCAGGATGTTAAATATGTCTTAAAGTCCTGGGTCAGCCAAGAAAAACTTTCACTTTAAAAAACTTTCTCTTCTTCCTCCTGCACATTCTTACCCAGCTGCCGGCTTCTTTGTGGTGGCCATTACGGACTGCCGCTGCACCGTCTTGAGAAAAGGGGGTTTTGCCGGCCGGGGAGGGGGTCTGCAACACCCCCAAACCCCTCTCCGGTTCCCCCTATCTTCAGCCACCCCTGCAGGGCAGCCTTAGCCTCCAAACCTGTCTGGATCGGAGGCACCAAAACGGCTAGCGCCGCAGGGATCGCGCAGTATCGCGAATCCCTGCCGCTAGCGAAGCCGACAAACCGGAAGTTCAAGATTGATTCCTATTTTCCTATTTTATTATGCAATTATTTGCAATAGACAAAATCACTGAAGAATCCCTTTGCATTTTGTTTGATTTGTTGTTCTGAACTATAAAGTACCCTGTTACTCTCACATAACCACTTGCTCGCTATAGGCAGCCAAATTCTCCAGCTGTTTTGCAGTCCCTTGAAATGCAGTTATTTTCTTCCGGTGAGCTTCTGCACTGGGAAGAAAGCACTTGCCTATTCACATCTGCTTTTTGACTGAAGATAAAGGTTGCCAATTAATCCCCTGCCTTCCAACCTGCAGTTTGCAAATTTCCATACTGGAGGTACCACAGAGGATTACTATAACCACCACCAAGAATTTATATTACACTTAAAAACAATGCATGGAATGGAAATTAAGGAGTATTTATTAATAAAAGTATTCATATTTACGGAGGCAAATATGTGAATTTGCTATCCAAGTGCAGCAAGAGATAAAATATGAAAGGGAACTCATTATGTAGCTGTTATAAAATATACTTCCTCCACAATACAATAGTGCATGGGTGTCAGACTCAATTGTGTCATCTGACATATTGTGACTTTTTTGCTTTTGCGAGTTGGCATGGCCTGTATGTGACACACCTGGCCTGCAGGCCACCAGTTTGATACCCCTGTGATAGTGGATGAGTAGCATATTTCAGTGCCCCAAAGGCTCAAATTAAGATTTTGTGGTGGTGCCTGGCTATAGCTGGGAACAAGTGCAAGGCAGTGTAGGGAATAGACACATGAGAGAAAAAGGAAGAAATTGAAAACAGCCTGGATTATTTTAAACTCAGTTCAGTGTAGCAATAACAACTCCAAATTCTCTTTCTATTACTCAATTCCAAATGTCTAGTTATCCACTTTTAATTTTTCTCTTAACTGTGAGTATACAAAACTATTGAAACTATATCTCTCTGCAGACAATTGTCTCTTGATTTTATTTTACATTCTCTATGTTCTTATTATAATAATTCTCAATAGGTTAACCATATCTCTTTGCCTGCTATTTCTTTCTTATAAAATGCTTTTATGCTGAGACTTATAAAAGCATTTTGAGCACAGTCTGGGTTTAGGAATTGATATTACTACTAGTATTACAGTATATTTATTATATCTATATTGCATATAATTATATTTATTAGGTAAAATACTAATATAAGTTTTAGGTATGTTTGCTGTCTTATTTATAAAAACAATAAAGGTGGCAAATAAACAAAAATAAATATTCTCAGTATGGCACTTCTTACATAATAGTTTATGAAATCTCCATTAACCTTACTTCCCCACTGAAAAGCATGCCACCAAATCTCAGATCATGCTCTAGTTGTAAAATGCTTTCATTCTTCTGCAGCATCCATTCATTCATCCCAAATAAATAGCCACTACATACTACAATTTTAAATCAGTCAGTCCCAATCCTCCATGTTCTTTTGCATCTTGCAGGACTTTATATATAACCTTTTCCCGTGCTATACAAATCTACATATATTTTTCTGCCATTGCATAAAAATAGGTATTGTCTGAAACAAAGACATAATTCTAGGAAATACATTGACAATTATATACAATGACAATTGTAAGTTCTCCCATCTTAAGATATCCTTCTTAATTTGATTCCCTATTTTAACATAATTTGTATTTTCTGATATCCCTCTTTTTTTGAGCTTCATATTATGTTACATAAAATGTCCCCTCATAAAAGCTTTACTTGCATTCCAAACAATACTCATGTCTATCACTTTATCAGAGTTGTCAAAAATTCTTTCCATTTATTTCTGTAATCTTCAATTACTGTTTCTTCCTCTAACTATGTTTCATGTAACTTCCATCTAAAGGAATTGATTTTCTTTTAAATGCTGAATCACTGGGTTTAAATGCTGAATCACTGGTTTGAAAAGAGTTTTGGCAGTATCTTCACTTTTTGGACACTTTAATTCTTGGATATCCAAAGTAGATCAATTCTTGAGAAAGTCTTTCAGAAAAAGACATTGATCTTTTTGCACCACATTTTTTATTTCTCCAAGTATATACAAGCTCTAAATTGTACATCATATGAAAAAAAAACTTTTGGTATTTTACTAAGTTTCATTTCAAAGTGTTTCTTAGAAATTCTATCTTTTCATGGACAAATTACTTGACTTCAGTTTTACATTAAATGCCTATTTTCATATGGTAAATTCATTAATTTATCCATAATTATTTATGTCTTTATTAAATGTTAACTTGATCCTTATTTAGACCTTAAATTTTCATTATTAAAGCTTTTGTGCCATGCTTCAATCCCAACTTATCTGCCATAATTACCAGTCAACGTCAATTTTGGTTATAATTGGGGGTTTATGTACAAAACTATTGTTTTTGATTCACAGTGAAATAAATTCTTCACCCAAATTTTTGCAGATCAAATATTTTGTATCATTTTTTTCTAATATACATTTCTTGTAAACAAGTTACATCTTGTTTCAATGTTTTTTAAAATAATGAAATATTTTTTCTTCCTTTTTGAAGAGTGTTTGCTCCATTTATATTCCATGTTAGGCATTTAAAATCCGTATTTATTCACCCAGAGACTGTTTTCCTTGTCCCAATTCTAAATTGATTATACATAAAAGTGATTTAAAAAGTGAGGGTTTGGTCAGCTTGTCCTTTACAAGGCTGCACTTGTGTATGCAATCAAGCTATTTTGTCTTTGAATCTCTGGTGCTCAACTCATAAGAAAACCAAAAGACCTCCATCACATGGGTTCCTCATGAGGAGTATCAGTCCAGGTTGTAGGTGGATCTCTCAATCTTTCCTTTATGCAGAAAGACTTTGCTGGCCAGAAATCACCACTGGCTATTGCTCACTATTGTGTTGTTGGTTGTGCGATGTCTCCACTTCTTCAGAGACATCTAGTTAGTTATAGTAGGGGTTCCCAACCCCTGGACCATGGACTGATAGGAACTGGGCCACACAACTGAAAATGAAAACGACCCCTGGTGCCAAAAAAGTTGAGGGTTGCTGTGCTGTAAAGCCTCACCCAGAAGCCTGCCAAGACAAAATCATCTGATGGTTAAGAATATCAATATTTGAGTAAGTGCTTCATCAGTGAAATGACCAATCAAACTTCCATCTGAAAAATATCACAAAGATTAAGTTAAGCAAGATGGGCTTATTTGAGAGAGAGCAGGGTTGCCTTGTGGCAAGATGGATGTCAAACCAATTTAATAAATAAATAAACAACTGTCCCAGGAGGATTTTTTTTTTAAAAAAGGAAGGAGCGACACTGGACAATAACTTGAACAGATAGGAGGATAAAGAGGATATTCCAACATATAAATTCATAAATGAAAATGTTTAATGAAATTTGGTAAACTCCTAGGCTGGTCAAAAAAGGAATAACACAGGGAAGGAACAAGGAATATCCAAAGAAGGGGAGGAAGAACAATCTGAGGGAAAGTCACATGTATCTTATATACAAGGATTTAGCTGGGGTCTCAGTACACGAAACCTTATCAGAAGAGTGCAATGCTTCCTCTTAGCTGTGCTCATGCCTGTCTATGTACAAGAACCAATGTCCCATTCATTGTCAGGGGAAACACATCAATTGTGCTTTTGCAAAGGGCTAAGCAAAGGAAGAGACAGAGAGATAAGGAGAAAAGACATTTCTCACATAAGAGTTGGGCCAAGACTACAGACCCCTGCAGGCCTACCATTCCTTCAAAGAATAACCATATTTGCTGATGGCCTGGGGTAGATGGCCTTCTTAAATTTAATAATGCTTGATGAGAACTCATGATTTAAAATTGCCAGATTTTTAAAAAGGTGAAAAATGAAGAAATCACAAACTGACTTCCTTTTGCCGAATCTCTCCCCCCCCCCCACCCCGCCAGTCTGCTGTTTGAAAGGCAATTTCCCCTCTCATGTTACCACTTGTCTCTGAAGAGGTGCTTGACAACTGTAAGAAACTTTGGAGTTTTGCCCACCTCATTTTGCCTTCATTTCTCCTCTTCTATGTTCTTGGCTGAATGAGAATTAGACAACCTTTAACTACACTGGCTAAGATTGGACTTAAGCATAGTACATAAAACCACATGTTACAATGTTTTGCCAGTTAATGAATATTTCAGCTTTAATCACAACAACACAAGAGGACACAGCAGATATAAACTTAATGTAAACCATTCTAAACTCGATTGCAGGAAGTACGATTTCAGCAACAGAATGGTCAATGCCTGGAACTCACTACCTGATTCTGTTGTCACCTGCTCAAACCCCCAATGCTTTACCCTCAAACTAGCCTCTATTGACCTCACCCCATTCCTAAAAGGTCTGTAAAGGGTGTGTATAAGTGCACAATTGTGCCTACCATCCCTGTCCTATTGTCTCCAATTATTAGTTCCTATTTCTTATATTTAAACTTAAGTTTATTCTTATTTCTATTGTATTATAAGCTTTTGACAAAATAAATAAATAAAAATAAGAATGATCTCCAGTGCCACCTTATAATACACTAAGCACTGAATTTTACTGAATACCCCAACTATAGTTGGTATTGCTTTTGAGAATCAGAAATCAAGATTGATTGAAAGGCTGAGCTGAGAAGGAGATGTAAAATAGTGGTCAGAGAAGAAGGATTTGTCTGTTTTGTTACTCTTTTAGTTAAGCATCTATAGAAAATTATAAAAATAATATAGGTTGGAAATGTGAACAACATGAGGGGACATTTTATCATGCTTGGTGGACATATAAAAAAAAGCGGAAAGAAATTGGATTCAAAGAGCGCGTGCTCACCAAACCAGTTGTTACACCGGTTGAATCGCTTCCATGGATAGATTATAAAAAGAAGAGCAATAGGATGTCATTTTAGAGAGAGAGGCTAATATACATATACTTGTTGTGAAGAATATTGGAAGCCACTCAGAGGTGGTATTCAGCAGGTTCTGACCAGTTCTGACCAGTTCTAGTGGAAATTTTGAGTAGTTCAGAGAACCGGCAAATACCACCTCTGACTGGCCCCGCCCCCATCTATTCTCTGCTCCTGAGCCCCAGCTGATTGGCTGGGTCTTTTTTTGTTGCCCTGAATAGGAGAACAGAGCTAAAAGGCAGATTAGTTGGGTGGGGAGGGAATGGGATGTTGCAGTATCCTTCCCATGTCATGCCCATCAAGCCAGGCCCACCAAGCCATGCCACACCCACCAAGCCATGCCCACAGAACCGGTAGTAAAAAATTTTGAATCCCACCACTGAAGCCACTTCTTTATTTCTTTTTTCTTTTCTATTTTTCTTCAACTTTTTTCTTTTTTTAAGCACGTTTCTGCTTTTTTATTTCTTTCTCTTGCTTTGTATTAGTTTGCATTTATATATTTTGATTAATGATTTCAATTATACAATTATATATATACAACACACACACACACACACATACATGCACACAAATATAGGACACAATTTATCTTTCAGAAATTATTTAAAGGATTGGAGAAGAGAGGCTCAGTGTGAAATCTGAAATAAGGAGCTGACCTTTAGAACCATAATAATACCAGCATAAGCAAGGCTAGCATTCTTATGCTAGTCTGATGCCCTTTAGATGTTTCCCCAAGCATGAGAGAACTGCTCACTGTGGGAATTTATGACTGAGTGTTTATGTAGGCAAGCTACATGGTCAGGACTGATCATAGTTTTCTTTTCTGCAACTCAGTTTCAGCCTAGGACTGCAATGACTTTCCAAATGTTGTGGTACTTGGAGTATTTCCAATAGTCTATGTAGTAAAGATGTCTGTGTTAGGTTGAAGATAAAACAATGAATTAAGGTTAGATTTTCTTATCAATGGTTTGAATTGAATTGTTAAAGAATATAGCATCCATTTAAAGTGGGGGTATTGTCCATGAAAATCTTGAGAAACTGAGCAGCTAAGCAAAGCTATTTGTATTATGTTTGTATTTATGTATTGCATTTTGAGGTGACCTGACTCCAAAAACAGTACCTTAAGTCAGTGGCCCCACAAAATGAGAGATGTTTTTCTGTGGAATAGAGAGGGCATGGTTTTGCATGCAGCCTGCATCCCACGGAATGAACTTCACTTGTGACCCAGTTTCTGGCAGACCAGTGATGCTCCATGATCAGAGGGTTGGGGATCCCTGCCTTAGGTATTGTGTAAAGACACCTTACAAGTTTTAAAATATTTTTTAAAGGAACACCACTCAGCAAAGACACATCAGTGACATTGGGGAACAATATTGCAAGGGACTCTATGATGAGTTCTTAAATGGCCTACATGAAAAGAGATGCTTCCACTTCACATTTACAGGGCTTAAAGAATACAAAAATGTGCTTCAGAGGCTTTGAAGCAAGCCAAAAGGAAGACAACATCCTCCATCCCCTTTTGAATGTTATCACAAGGGTAGTGAAGTATCACATTCCATTTGAGTAAATCCTCATGTAAGGAAGAGAGAGAAGAAAGGGTAGATGAGGCTCTTGTCTGAGATCCAGATGTAATCATGGATTTGCAGGAAGAACCAGGTCCTTGGAATTCAACAGAACCACAACCAAGCTACATCTCTTTTAGGTTTCTAAAGTCAGAATTTCTCCTCAGTACACAATAAGAACCATATTTTACATACAAATCTTTGCTGCCTCTGCATTTAAACTATAATCAGAAGTCATCCAGCTGCCAAGAGTCCTGTGATATGGTGGAATACACATTTGATTAATAAATATAAATGATATTGGTCATAACTTTTCTTGTGAAACAGGGTAGTGGGATCTTGCTTGTCTGGATCTTTGTACTACAGCCTGATTTTTTATTATTTTCTCCTCTTAAGGCTATGGATTTATAATATTGCTTTAGTATTTTAACTTCAGATCATATCTTTATTGCCTTACTGTGATATGAGTTTCTGAAGTTCACAAAATTCACTTGTTAGATTGTTTTTCTCCCATCCTTCTTTAGCAGGAAAAAAAGACATCTTGGCAGGGGTGGGATTGTACCAGTTCACACCTATTTGCTAGAACTGGTTGTTAACTTTCTAAGCAGTTTGGAGAACAGGTTGTTAGAAGAAATCTCCTTTTAGTTTTTTCCCACTTTACTGGCCTAATCATGTAAGGAAGGCAGGAAGGAAACATTCTGGTGTTGCTTACACAAACTGCCTCTCCATTAACCCTTATTACATTCTTTGCAGGACTAGACTTCCTGTCTCTGGAACTTCTCTGGAGTTTTTTATCTCCTTTGCTGGTATTTTGCTTGTGTGGAGCCCAAAACTGATATATGTGTAGCCATTTCACTCGGAAACCTGACAGCTTGACTTTCTTAAAGGGGAAGGGTTATTTTAAGATTTTTACACTGCTGTTGGGAGGAAATATTACCCTGTTGGAGTTAGCACTTTGAAGAAATAATTGAATAATGAAGCAGAGCTGCCGGAAAGAATGACAAGGAACCAAGATAAGTGACATTCAGCAAGGCTTCTTGGCTAGCTAGAAAGATTGACATTCAAACATGAGTTTACATACCCTTTCTGAGTTTTGGTCTAAAACTGGTTTTTGGTGAAGTTTAATTCTGTGCTTGGTGAGGTTTAATCCTTTGTTTATTGATGGGATAATTTCCCCTATTCAGCTTTATTTAGAAGGAAAAAGGTTAATCTCTGTTCCTGAAAAGAAACTGGGTTGAGAAATCTAGCTAGTTCTGCTGTTAATTTGTTCTAGTAATTGGTTTAACAAGCAACAGCTACTGTTGTGATTTAATTATTGTGTTTGAATTTTTTCCTGCTTCATGTTTCTTTTTCTATCTGGGGAGGGATCTTCCTTCACTGCTTTAGTGGTATCTGGCACTGTCCTTTGGGGTGTACTTCCAAGAGACAGGATGCAAACTTGGCACTGAACTACGCCGCCTTCGGTCCAATCTAAGTATAGTATATAAAATCATACATTGCAATGTCCTACCTGTCAGTGAATACTTCAGCTTCAACCATAACAATACAAGAGCAAACAATAGATACAAACTCAAGGTTAATTGCACCAAACTTGATTGGAGAAAATACGACTTCAGCAACAGAGTGATCAATGTCTGGAATACTCTACCTGACTCTGTGGTTTCTTCCCCAAACCCCAAAAACTTTAACTTTAGACTGTCTACTACTGACCTCACCCCTTTCCTAAGAGGTCTGTAGGGAGCGTGCATAAGTGCACCAATGTGCCTACCATCCCTGTCCTATTGTTTCTTTTATTTTTTATTTTTCTTTTATGTATCCATGTATTCATAACTATGGTTTTACTTATACCTATTATCTTGTAAGAAATTGACAAAAATAAATAAAATAAAATAAAAATAAATAAATGATTATTTTTTACTGCCTTTCTGGGGGGCATGTGATCTTTCCTTAAATCTGGATGATTTTCTTAGGATATCTTGTGAGATGAGTGAGACCAGCTAGTATCTTTAAGTGGTGCAAATGGATCTAAGGATTGCTTCTCCTGGGTGTGCTTTTTCTGGAAAACTTAAATGACCTCTCTGCTAAAGGATTTCACTTTATGAGCAAGAGTTGGCTGCTGATAGTTATCATTGCATTTTAACTATTTTAATTCCTCAAGGTACTCTGGCACCCTGCCTGATTTGTAACTCCAGCTTGCAGGTATTTTTAATCTAATGATTGGTATTTAGGGCAACTTTTTTCAAGCAAAGAAGCTTTTTGTATTTTTGTACAGGTAATCCTTGATTTACAATAGTTCATTTAGTGACCATTCAAAGTTACAATGGCAGTGAAAAAAGTGACTTATGACCATTTTTCACAGTTACAATGGTTGCAGTATCCCCACAATCACTAAAGGCCAGATGAGAATAAGTGCCCCTTGATGTGAGTGATGTTGAGTTGGCCATTCCCATCCAGTCACATGACCACCAAGCTATGCCCGCCAACTAAGCCAAGCCCACAGAACTGGTTGTTAAAAAATTTGAATCCACCCCTGCATCTTGGGTGATGAACAATGCTTTGTGTGAATGTTCTTGAAAGCACGAATCCAACTTGAATATTCATCAGAAGAACAGGCTTAATAACTGTAATAATAAAAAAGAAGGAAGATTTATTCATAGAAAATATATTTTATTGATTGGCAAAAGTTAGTACCTAGCTAGCTACATCCAAATGGAAGACATGGGCAATAAGGCTGGGAAGAAAGGCAAAAAAAGTAAATTGAGATTAGCAATTTCCTAGATAAAGAACAGGTAAAATGATAGACAAAGTTGAAGTTAATCCTCAACTTTCTATCTAAACCCTAAGCTGGTGATTTGTGGTTGTGGTTAATAGATCAAGTGGTGCTGAAGAGTCAGTCTTATTATATCCCACACATACAAAAATAGATCTTTTTACAGATGATTATATTCTATTTGATAGATTGTGAGAAAAGAGACTTCAAGGCTATTCAGAACAAGAGTATATAAAAATACAACTCTAGGATTCTTGACATTACTTAGTTTACATCTGGGCAGCCAAGTGGTTAGGTACACCAGAGGTGATATTCAGCAGGTTCTGACTAGTTCTGGAGAAGCAGTAGTGGAAATTTTGAATAGTTCGGAGAACCAGCAAATACCACCTCTGACTGGAGATTTTACAGTATCCTTCCCCTGCCATGCCCACCAAGGCATGCCCACAGAACTGGTAGTAAAAAAAATTTGAATTCCACCACTGAGGTACACAGTCATTTGGTCACCGTCCAACAAAATATATTATATCCCAATATAAATTATTATCTTCTCTGTGTTGATTCAAGTCCAAAGAAATCACAGGCAGATGTTTTCCCCTTTTACAGGTGATTCATAAATGCCATCCAACTGACAATGATGGACTGCTACTTAATTTTGTACACTCTTAAATTAAATTGTGTGGATTTTCTTTTATCTTATTAATAATTGTGCTAAATCAGAGAAACAGCTAGGAATAGAGAATGCAAGAAAACACGTTCAAAGAGAAAAACCATCACCAACCATAGCTCAGGCATCAGACTTGGTACTTGCTTCATCATTGTTGAAATAAAACCAGCCACAGATTTAGGTGACTGTATTTATTTCCCTGCAGGAAAGAAGACCAATTAGAAGAACATTTCCAGAAAATATAATACTTTTTGAATTCTTGAGGAAGAAATGATTGTCCCCATTCTTCCTTTCTTCCTGTTGTCTTTCTTCTTCCCACTCATATCTAAATTTCTGGAATCTAGTTATGGGAAAACACAAATGGAGAAAATATGCAATGGTACCAAATCAAATTATCAATTATCAACATAAATATCTAGTCATTGGTAACTTCCATTTAGATGAAAACGATTTCTTCAAATTTCCATTGTTTTTAGGAACCTACAGGCTAATGTGTAGGCAGGAATCTGCCTTTCCTCAAAATGCTAACATAACTTGCATATTAATATTAGATAACTGTGTTGCTTTCTTGTATAGGCTTTGCAAGTTACTCCTGCCTACCTTTCTCTAATTTTCTTTACAGTATGTAGTTGTTTCAGGAAGTGTCAGAAAGAATGTAATAGGAAAATGATGGACCAGTTCAATATGTGATTGAGGGGGAATTGGAAAGAGTAAGGTTTATGTTGTAAGATATGAAAGCAATAAAAATAAATCCATTTAACTACATTTTGTGAGCTTATCATGTTGCCTTTCCTGATAGCTTTATGAACATGAGCAAAAGAGAAGGTAGCTTTTGTAGGAGACTATAACTTCTCCAGATATGGATAAATTGTTGTATTTGTGTCTCAGGTTTGTTTTAGGGAAAGAAAACAAGTTTTCTGAAAATCTTGTTACAAAGGACTGATCTGTATGTTCTGCTTGGACCATCATTAGTTCTGGGCATTCAACAGCTTTCTATGCAGGAGCAGATAATGCCATCCTCCTCCCATTGTATAACATCCCTGTTCTTTCCAGGTACAGTTGCAATTCAAACCTGCTGCTTTCTGATTGAAGCTATGTTAAGTTCTTCATCAGATGGTTCCCCAGTGCTTCATTCTATTTGAATAGCCCCAGCTCTATTTTTCTAGCCTGCCTCTCATACCTTGTCTTCGCCAGCTGGTAGTTCCTACTTTGGACAACCATTTTACCTTGGGTAGCTATGTTCTCTACTGAATGGCTATTGCTGATTTTTAAAAATAAAATAATCTTGTGTTTGATCCAATGGGGTCTCCCAAAGTCACTAAAGAATTGCCATATGCTAAATAAATAACTAAAGAAAGTTCAACTCTAGAAACTTAAATTCTATTCAGCCTTATATCTCCCACTTGGACTATTTTGATTTTTGCTCAGTCTGGGTTTGTCGTGGTCCCTCTGCTGTTTTCATTTTTGACATTCTTCCCTTCTTCTTCTTTTGAGTACATCTGTAAGCTGCAATGGTATACCACATTATTTTTCTGAAGCTGCACAAAATTCTTCCTTGCTATAACATTTTCCTGGACTTACAAAGAGTGTAGGAATGAATGAACAACCCATTCCTTATTACTTTATTGTTGTAGCATCAGAGCAATTATTGATAATGTAAAGAAGGGGAAAAAATTGAAATAGGTTTAAGAAACAGGCAGGAGCAGCACCAGAAGCAAACAATTAAGGCTGTACTGCTGAATTGCTCTAAGCATTCTTTAAAGTTATTGTAGAAGATGGAATATTTCTTTCACTGCTGTATGACTGCAGTTTGGTGCCTTTAATGCTAGAAATATTTGCCAGATATCATCATTTAATTCTCCCTACAGTGCTGTAGAGATTTTTGAAAGCTTTCATTTTAGTCTCATCTTTGCTTTTTAAAAATGGAATATATTATTTTGATTGATTCAGAATGTGATAATATCCTCTCAAGTTGAAGAAAATTCCAGTTTCAGAGAATTATTTTCTATGGAATTGTGTTTATTATTATTAACAAAAATGACTCATAATTTTATTTAAAAATAGTTAGCATCAATTCTATGGTTAGCACTGTATGGCTAATATCATTGTATAGATTAAAACGATTTATTATAGATTATAATTTATCCTAATATCTGAATATATGCAGGATATTGGATTTTGTATGTTACAATCTGGCTGCATAATATTTAAATCTTATAGTACCAGAAGAAGGGGGCAAATAGCATTTTAGAATATCTCTTTTTAGATAGTGATACCCACTGTTATTGAGAAAAGTGATAGCTTTTTAATAGGGCTTTGAATAAAATACCTGACAATCTTTGATATCTATTCATTGAAATAATAGCTTTCATTCAGTCATTTATTCTTTTATTTCAGTCTGTATAATTTCAACCTGCAAAGATTTGACACAACTAAAGTTCTTGACAATCATTTATTTTATTAGAGATATTTTATCTTTTTGGAAATGGTCATTGATTCCTCCAAAGAGACTTTTCAGAATATTCATTCTTATCTTTTTTTGCAGAGACTAGTAACTCAATAATGTTAATAATAAACACAGCTGCCTTATGTTTATGCTTTATTATAGTTTGAATGTTATAGAGCAGGGATCCCCAACCTTTTCGACGCCGCGGCCCGGTTCAGCGTCAGCTGGCGCCGCAGCCCGGTTCCGCGTCAGCTGGGCGCCGCCATCTTTTTGACGAAAAATCACTTCCGGTGACGTCACGAAGTGATTTTCATCAAATGGGCGCGCCAGCGCCAGGTGAGCTTTTCGGGAAATGGCTTTCTACCCGGAAAAGCTCACCCGGCGCTACGCCGCCATCTTTTTGACGAAAAATTGCTTTTTTACCAAAAAGATGGCGGCGCCAGCAACCAGCGGCCCGGTAAGGCTTGTTCATGGGATCGGTGCGGTCCGCGGACGGCGGTTGGGGACCCCTGTTATAGAGCATTTAACCCTGAGATATTGGGACCTGCATCTTATCTTTTTTTTGGTAAGATGATTAAAAGCATCTTACTCTGACAAATCTTAGACAGTATATGGATGGTAGATCTGGTCACAGTAACATTTCTAGTATTGGTTTTTTTAAAATTGGGGTTTATTAATAGTCATTATATTAGAGAATTCCTAATTTTGATTTTTGGAAGAAACACTTGTATCAATAAATTAAGTGAAAAATAATCATAGCAATATTCACAAATGCTCATATCAATGCAGTATTTCTGTTCCTATGTACAAGAGGAAGCTTCAATGCTTTGTGTTATGTCAAGTTTTGGCACTGTTTGCTGCTTCCATGTTAATTGTTATGTGACTAGTTTTGAAAAGCCCCGTCATTTGAGATTACAATCATAGGACAGAGTCAGAAATGATCTGTGCTATTAGCTATGGAAGTGACAGTTGCAAATGTTAATCTGATCAAGTATGTACACAAGATAACTTTTGACTGGCTGACTCCATCATCCCACTGTTAGCCTGTCTACCCTAACAAGCTCCTGGATTCCAGAACTTCTCTAACATGAGGCTGTGCAAGAGATTCTTTTATCCTAATTCTTTATTCACAGCAAATAGGCTATAAGAAAGATGTGGCCACGAAAGGGCGGAGCTTGCGTCGCAGCAGTACAGCATGTGATCTTTCAGCTCTAAGATCGCTGCTGATATCTCCATTGCAGGACGGTCCCAACGGACCTAAACCATCCCGTAGAGACGGTGACAGAGGAGGGCACATCCTGTCGATCCCAGGGACATCACAAAGTCCCTGGTAGATCCAGGAGAAGCCCTTTTTCCCGCGGTGGAGAGGCAGCCATTAAAGCTGCTGTAGCTGGGACAGCTCTGGAACGGAAGAAAGCTGGAAAGAAAGTGTTGTCAGTTTGGTGAGATAATTTTCTACTTATTTTTTTCTGGAGAGAACACCCTAAAAACTAAAAATTAAATTTAAAAGTGAAGATAAAAGTGCTCAAGCGAGACTAAACACAAATTAAACCTGAGAGTTTTTTTTTCTTTTTATTGAACTTTGGATTTTGTTAAAACTTTTAACTTTTAAACTGGACTGGTCTTTCCTTTTAATTTTTACTTTTTCCTTCAAAATAACTCTTTGGAAAAGTTTTTATTCTCTTGCTTTTTCTTTTTAATACTTTTAGATTCTTTATATTTTTTATTATTCCTGATTTTAATATTAGACAGGAAGGGAAAGGAAAGGGAAATAAGTAGGGCTGCCACCTAGAGTCTTGGATACATTGTTTTTCTTTCTTTCTTTCTTTCTTTCTTTCTTTCTTTCTTTCTTTCTTTCTTTCTTTCTTTCTTTCTTTCTTTCTTTCTTTCTTTCTTTCTTTCTTTCTTTCTTTCTTTCTTGTTGATACATTTGCTGTTACTTATTCCAGACAATTCCAATCAGATTAGGGAAATAATTTTTTTGAAGATTTAAACAAAATAGTGCTAAAATACATTTGGCAGGGGAAGAAAGCGAGAATAAAACTTAAATTGTTACAAGATGCAAGAATAAGAGGAGGATTTGCTTTGCCCAATTGGGTATTATACTACCAAGCGACAAGTCTGATGTGGGTAAAGGAGTGGATAACATTAAGGAATACTAGACTTTTGAATTTAGAAGGACATGACTTGCTGTTAGGGTGGCATGCCTTCCCCTGGTATAAGGGAACTAAAATGCAGGGGTATTTTAGAAGACATTATATTCGAGAAGCATTGTTTCTAAACTGGGAGAAGATAAAAAAGCAATATTATTTAAAAATTCCACTCTGGTTATCTACTATTGAAGCTTTTTCCTATCCAATAATATATAAAAAGGAACAAACAGTTAGATATGGTGAGATATTGAATGAAAAGGGTGAACTTAAATCTATGCAAGCGTTAGAAGAACAAAGTGTAAAAATGAATTGGTTTTCATATTTGCAAATACAATCTAGATTTGATAAAGATGTTAAAACAGAAGGTATCTATGACAAGTTGACTGATTTAGATAAAATTTTGACAGGTACTGATGAAAAAGTAATCAAAAAACTTTATGGACATTTGCTAGAGTTTAAATTAGAGGAAGAACAAGTAAACGAAACAATGATTGCGTGGAGGAAAAATTTTGGATATGGGATTGACTTAGATAAATGGCAAAAATTGTGGTCTCAAAATTGTAAAATGACAATGTCAACTGCATATAAAGAAAATTTGTATAAGATGTTTTACAGGTGGCACTTACCCCCGACGAGAATTGCCAGGAAGTTCAAGGATAAATCGGATAAATGTTGGAAATGTCATCAGATACCTGGTTCATATTACCACATGTGGTGGACATGCTCGGATGGACTATAATCCACACATGGTTGGAAAAAATGACAAAACAACACATAGACTTTAAACCTGAGATATTTTTATTGGGAATATAATGTAAAGAATTGAAATATTTGATCGTAAATGTTTTAACAGCGGCTAGAATTGTATTTGCTAAGAACTGGAAAAATGAAAAAATACCTATGCAGGAGGAAATTATTAAGAAAATCATGGACTGTGCCGAAATGAGTAAATTGACATTTGAAATTAGAGAACAAGAGGATAAACAATTTTATATGATATGGGATTTATTTTATCAATGGTTAGATAAAAAGACATGGTAAAGAAATAGACTAGTAAGCCTTACAATAAAAGTTAATAGATTGATATAGAGTACAATATAAAATATATAACCATTGGATGAATGTATAAGATTAAATCATAATGAAAATTAGAATATCTCATATAAAATGATGGAAAAATAGTCAAATTAATGTTTAATAATTGATATTATATAAGCACAAGCTAGATCGATCAATGAGGTGAGAATTTATATAACTTGTGAGTAATGGTAAAAAAAGGATCGCACAAAAGATTGTAACCAACTGACACACTGTATGTATTTCATTGAAAGATGGTTTTATGTTTTTATGTTTTGTTTGTATGTTTGTTGTAAAAAATAAAAACTTTGTTTTTTAAAAAATTTTTTAAAAAATAGATGTGGCCACAACAAAGTCCAGTGCATGGAATGTGGTTAAACAAATGACCATGACTGAACAATTCAAGCAGCACAGTGCTAATGTGCACATAAACTCCATGCACTTCTGAGTAGACCAGGATTTATGCATTTATCCAGCCTTTTCTGTCTGCTTGGTTTTTTGTTAACCCTGTGTTTGGTGCTGACAATATTTTCCCTCCTTGTGTGATATTTCTGGATTTTTAGACTTGAAGGAAAGTCATTTTAAAGTGGCACAATGGCAATTAAGGAAGCTAAGTGAATTCAGGCAACTATATAGTAAGATAAGTAGAGTAGGACTTCCTACAAATTAGGAGACAATTTAATTTTTAACCTAGTCTTGCCACCTCTGGAAACAACTGAACTATCCAATTACCTGTATTTCAACAGAATTTCATGAAAAATGCTCTTATGTAACATGTGTAAGATTGTCTATGATTCACTGTATTACTATCTAGTACCCTCAGAAAATCTTCAGCCCATAAAGATAGAATTCTCTTCTATCTAAACTTAAACAGTTAAAACGTAATCCTGCTAATTTATTTGTAGTTCCATGTGTGAATCCATCCATACGGTCACATTACATTCAATATAATTAATATTTATTTTGTATAGCAGATTCTTTACACTAGATTCTCACTTTTCTGCATGTACTAAGTAACCATTTCTAAGTTTACAAACTGTAGCTAAACTGATAGGATCCCTTAATCACAATCATTGTTTCTTAAATTAGATTCCTCAACTGCTCCCCTTAAGCGGATTTTGCGTCTAGATTTATTGAGACTAGTGCAATAATCTGGCTTCATAATTTTGTTGCAGTTGGTCTGCTGGCTATTTTATTCAGTAATAAGGGATGACAGGCAGTGTATTTCTTGGTGCTTATCGTGTGTCTTGGGTGGTGTTGATAAGACACAAGGTCAAAGCCTTGTGGTTTTAATAGCCAAGAAGTACACTCTGGAGATAGAGCATCTTATTGGTCTAATGAAGTAGAACTGAAACATGAAGAAAAATGTTATAGTAAACTTCATATTATGTCTTTGCCCTGAAAAAGGAAATATTTAAAACAAAATTGGGGTGGAGGGGGGTTATTTTTTTAAGATACACATTTCAAAATAAGCACATTTTCGGCAATTTCATGTGTGTGTCAGGGAAATTATATGAGTAAATTATGGTACTGTTGGAATGATGCTGATCAAGTGAAATAAAGATTGAATTCTTATGTGTTTTAAAAATTGCATTAAAATAACATTTAGAAAAGGGAATGTTGATAGTGCAGAAAGAGAGAATCTATTTTGCTGCATCAAAGCCACTGCATATGGCAATGGATGATGGGTAAACTCTCCTCATTTTGAATTGCAGATGACTCATTTACAATTTTCATAGGGAATTCTCAAATAGTTCATTTTTGTCAGTACTTTGCTATATTTCTCCTTTATTGTAACATTAACATTAAAATGTTTTTAAAATAATATTCTCATCTGTATTATTGTGGTAGTGCATTTTCACATTTAAAGAATAATATCTCAAAATTTAAAGTCTGTTTACAATATTACTGATCTGAAATGCAAAAGGAAATATCCAGGGTAAAGGATCTTTCCCCAAATCACAGCTGAGTATTTCTAGCTGGATCAAGTAACAGAATTTGTTATTTTCTGATATTATCCGAATCATAAGCGTAATTACCCTACTCTGAATGAAACATTTTGGTTAAAATAATAGATACTGTATAATGCACAATTCTGACTAACATTATTTCCTAATTGATGCCTCTGAGCAATTGTATAACGCACAATTCTCTAAATATTATTTCCTAATTGATGTCTCTGAGCTGATGTTGACTAGATCTTTCCCTTCAGCTCTATTCCTGACCAGTAGTAGCAAAAGTACCACTTATGACCGAGCACAAACTATATTCTTTTAAAAGATGCTTCACTTCAAAATAATTATGGACAGATATTAGCACTGATGTACCTTTAAGATGATTTTTTAACTACAGAGAAAAGCTTTTATCTCTAAGGATTAAATCTCTATATCACTATTTTTCTGTTAATGTTGTATCAGGTACTGAAAGGTTGTCTCTGAAATAAAGATACTTAAGTGGTCTAAGACTTAAGTGGTCTTTTGGTTGGTGATACAAACACAGATGGTACTAAGAAAACTCTTAATTCATTCTCTCTCCCTCCCTTCCCCCTCTCTCGGAACAAATTAATGTATCTATATATAGCTTTGGAGACTGATAGCTGTAATTTAGCCCCAGCTGCTCAGAACTTCTATTAAAAATGACAAAGTGTCTTCCGGAATTACCTGAATTCTTCCAGAATTTTCTAATCAATCAATCAATTGCTACTCAGATAAAGGGAGGTTCCTGTCAGTGGAGAGATGATCCTAGAAGAAACTTCTACTGTTGGGGCAAGCAGAAGGCCATTTGGGAAAGGGAACATCTGCAGAACCTTTAGATAGGCATCTATAAGGAAATGTTTTTCTCAAGTGAATAGCATTAGTTATGTAAATAATATCCAAGGCAAGTTAAAATGTGATTTTACATGTTTTAATCACCTTGGGATTTGCACCATTTTTATCCTGTGGTATTTGCCACACGTGGAATTTTTTCAGTTGACCGTGAGTCAGATAAACGTAAGTCTATCCCATAATGTGAGGGAAGATCTGTACCAGTTCATTGATCTTTATTTTAGTAATCATGTAAAAAGATGGGAATCCAGTAGATGAAAAATCCTCTATACAACCTCCAGATTGGTTTAACCTAAGGGGTTACTGTTAACCAAAAAGTTCAAAACACATGGTAACAGATAAAGAAGAGAATAATCTTCAGGTATATATGCCTTAAATTCAGTAAGTGGAAAAATAGTCCTTTCTTACTATCTAAGAGATTATATGAAAGAAATCAAAAATATGACAGACTTCTCACATAGTAATTGAAGTGCCGAATCAATAATGTACATTATAAAAATTGATTGTATGATGTAATATTTACTGTTGTTAGTTGCAAGTTGTTATAAAAAACTGGGATGCAAAGTAAACTTTAACAACAAAGGTAAATACTTTCTTAATCCAAGAGCTAAACTGGTCTAAACACAATAACTATGGACATTGTGCCTTTTATTTAGGGGCTTTTAATGTAGTGCATATACTGTATCTAACAGAATATAGGATTGTGTGCTTGATTTATGGGCTGGTGAATGTTAAGCATCCCTATCCAAATTAGAATAGTCATTGGTTAGTTTGACATCATGGTCAATACCTGCAAATGAATCATATGATTACAATATAGCGGAATAATAGAATTGTGCAGACTACAAAAATGACCAGGGAGGGATTTTTCCAACCTCATACAAATGTAAGAATTGCATTGCTCTGCTATTTATTAAATGAAAATACCCTTTCAGATTTAGAAAACAAACCAAACTGCAGGATAAGAGAACAAGCCAGGACAAAGAGTAGGAGCAGAAATACAAGCACATCAATACTCAGGTAGAGCTTGTTGCTCCAAGTACAATTGAAATGGAAAGCTATCATACTCTTTTCTAACTAGGAGAACCTAGAAGCTAATGTAGACAGAATAAATGTAGTACATTCTTTTTTGAGAAGCTGTAAGGTCAAAACGCACTCACAATGCACTGGGAAACAGATAAGTATAAATATATACCTATGAATAATATTAGTTTTGACTTCCTAGGTAACTTTCTCCTAATTTTGTTAATTACATGTTGACAATGACTTGCTAGGCAGAACTGAAGATTGCATCCTTACTGCATGATCACATCTTTTAAAGCTTCCCCCTTGCTAGAGTTAACACTGACTTTGCTTTGAATAATTTCTGCTTTTTAATACGTTTAGGTTACTTGGTCAGATAGTGGGTGTTATATAATTCACTGGATTTCTTGGGATGAATGACTATTGAGGATCTATTCCATTTTCTTGAAATTTTTAAATATAATTAAGCAGGAAGTTGCTCTGCTTTTTATGCATTCTGAAATCAAGTACATTTATTTGAGGTAGTTCAGAAAATAAGTACAAATTCATTCAAAAGAACTGTGGAATATAAGTACTCATTCCCTGTAAATTTGGTTAAGGACATTTGATTCAAGGTGGATATCCTGGAGTCACATGTTTTTGGGGTTTACATCATAATCCAATATTGTTGTTTTATTATAAGGAGAGTTCGGTCCTAAATTGATAAAGACTCAACAACCTCCCAACAGGGCTTTTCTTTGAATGGTAGGCAGGATCCAGATCTGTGCAGAGAAGAGACTATTTAGGTTTACCGGCAGTGCAATTTTAAAACTATCGCAAGTACGGTATAATTTAACTGCCACATTAGGCAGGTTTTTCAAATGCTGGGGTGATGGTTCAATTGACATTTCTTGTCCAGATTTACAGTTTCTAGCTGTAGAGTAAATGAGACATAAGGTTTCAGAATATTGATTTTGCCCTCAGGTTTTAGACTCTTGCAATGTTGGTTTAGATAGTTGTACTGAAAAAGTGAAATTGTGAAGCAATTGTGTGAAGTAGTAGCTATATAGAGTCATCTTTAGCTGCTTAAAAAAAGTTTTTCAGTCGTAATTTTTTCAACATTAGAAAAAAAAATCAAGTGTTTATTTAGACTAGGGATGGATAAGTAACTGGATTACTCACTTTCAGGGTAAAAATAGAATAGGCTTTCCATGCAAAGCTTTGTAGCTAGCTATTTTAAGTCAGTTTGCAAGGCGTACTAATACTACTACTAAATTCAGCCATAGATTTCTTCTAGCAGAAATGAAGTATACTTCTGTTTTGGAATGCTTGTGAGTGCTTCTGCTCATTAACAGTTTTTAGAAGAGTACTTCTCAAGCATTTAAGGGGCCTGAAATGTGAGATTTCTAAATTCTCATAAGGATGTGCAGATTTGTAAAATGTAGTCTATTATACTAGACATATTAGTAAGGAGTACTCTGGTTTATAGAAATTTCAGATATTATTTTTTCCTTATTGTAAGCTGCTTCTTACCCTTCTTACCTATTGCTTATTCTCCTAGCAACTTTCATGTGTTTGAAGATGAACACTTGCAGACTATGTTATAATCTACCACATATGATTAATAGAACTACCAAGTCTATGTCCAAGGGAATCCATAGAAAGATATATTATTTTACTTATCTAATTTATACAGTCCCTAACCCTAACCCTAACCCATCTAATAAATAAGTGAGTGGTGTACAATAAAACTAAAACAATAAATATCTAAAATAATTATCATTAACTAATATTGAAAATGTTATAAAATCAGCCAAAACAGTAATATTATATGTCTCTACTTTGTAGGCCCATATTTAAGGTTGTCGTGAGAAAAAAATCACCTTTAAGAAGAATCAAGTGTTTTAAGATTTTTGCAATAAATTTACTTTATTGACATGAAAGAAAATACAACAATCACTGTCTCCCAGAAAAAAAAATTGGCAGACCCAGGCATTCAAAGAAAGAATGATTATGTGGGCAAAAAGAGGAAATTTGAAAGTGTCTCAAGATGATGTGAATAATTAATTTGTGACTCAGAGATGCAATGGTAGCAACTAGATAACCTGGGAAAAACTTCCTCATTGTTGGTAAGTTAGCACTCTCATCTTTCACATCTCTATAGAGATTTTTGCAGCACCCAATCTAAATATCAGCCAAACAGTAATAATAACATTCCATAATCAACTATCTTTTATTACAATGAGGAGATGATCTTCTTGCAGTCTCCCCCCAAAATGCCACATCTATTCTGTTATTTATTCCCCCCCCGAAGGGTCCAGTGGTGGTATGCTACCAGTTCGGACTGGTTTGGCTGAACTGGTAGTAAAGAAAGCACGGATCAGCTGAGAGGAGGAAAAAAATCCTCCCACAATCAGTTGAGAGGAAAAAGAAGAGAAAAGTGCAGGATCGGCCCTCCCACACGCCCCTGCTCTTTTCTCTTCTTTATCTTCTCAGCTGATTGGTGCTGCAGGTCTCAGCTGATGTGGGAAAAGCTGCATGCTGGCATTAGACCAGGGGTGTCCAACCTTGGCAACTTTAAGACTTGTGGACTTCAACTCCCAGAATTCCTCAGCCAGCTTTGCTGGCTGAGGAATTCTGGGAGTTGAAGTCCACAAGTCTTAAAGTGCCAAGGTTGGACATCCCTGCATTAGACAAAGCACTCCCACCAAGCCACACCCACCAAACCAGTGGTAAAACAATTTGAATACCACCACTGTAAGGATCATAGGCTCCTTGGGAATATGATACCTATCACTCCTTGCTCATGCCTCTGTAAGATTATTGTAATCAATCTGCTCTCCCAAGGCCTGATCAATCCTTATAGAAAGCTTAATATGAAAAGAATAAACATGTAATAATACAATCCATACTCTGGTAGCTGAAAAGGCAACGGATCTGCAAGTTCCAATAATAAAGTCAAAGAACAGAGTGAAAAAAATCATTAAAATTAAATATGAAGAAGACTGAACAAACAATAACAATAAGTACAACAAGAAGCCTTAGAACTGTCAAGGAAAATATCGAAGAGGTAGATAGCTTCTGCTTTTTAAGATCAACCATCAAATGTAAAGCATGTCAGCTCTGAAATTCATTGCTGTCATCAGTGCTGGGAGGGAAGTGATGTAATGGCATAGTTTTTAGTAGGAAAAAAAATATGAGTTTGAAAGTCAAGGTCACAGAGAGTGGCGTAGTAAAAAATTGTACATGCAAGATAATTGGTTCACGTGATTAATGAGGTGTGAAAGTGGGTGGAGGTAGGTGGAATTTTGTGGGAGGTATGCCAGTACTGAAATTCCACCGGAAGATACCAGTCTTTTTTGTTCTGAATAAAGCTTTGAGATTATGCCGGTCTCGGAGTTACTGTTTCAAACAAAGCATTTCTGGAAGTCTCACAAAGCAACAATCAGTCAAAAGATGCACTACAGATTAGCACTTGACAAATGAGGCCTGAAGTCCTTGGAAAAGGTATTTAATATTGCAAAAGGTATTTAATATTGCAAATATCAGAATAAAGCAGGCAACAGTATTTCCTGTGACATTCTATGGAAGTGAAAATTGGAAAGAAAGGGTATTGATGTTTTTGAAATTTGGTGTTTGAGAAGACTCTGTAGAATACAAAGGACAGTCCAGAAAAAAAACAAATGAACCTTCAAACAAATCAACCCCATGTTCTTACTCAAGGCATATTCAAGTGATCAAACTTTGGATACAATATGTTCAAAACTCTCTGGAGAAGTCTGTAATGTTGGGAAAAGTGGAAGGAAAGATAAGAAAAGATTGCACTGTTGGATGACCTGCAGCAAGGCAATGGGTGCACCACAGGAAAAATCTAAAGGACTATATTAGTGACTAATAATCATGGAGACTATCTATGTGATTGCTAAGAATCAACATCGAGTTGATGCACATAATGAATAAAACATAAGCCAAATATTACTTAAATTCACACATATGTATCCCCCCCCCGAAGCTATTTATAACTTTAAAAACATCACTCTTGTCTTTGTACAGGATACCATTCAAAATAAAAAGATGATTAGATTGGTCTTGAAGAGTAAGGAGATAATATATCATGTAATGATAAGTTATTTCTTGTGTCAAATATTGTGCCACTAGATATTCATCCCAGGAACCTGGCTTATCACTACAATCGCCACAAGCATCTAAGGTACAGCTCATTTTTTTTCTGATACGGAACCTATTCAGCACCTAAAATAAGCCTCCTAGTTTTCTAGCCTTAGCTTCAAGTCCCCAGATGGAGCATGACAACTGCTATGAGCCAGCATCAGTTGTGAGTTTGCATATTAAGTGAAGTTCTTTTGCAAGTTTGCCACTTTGTAGGATAAAGAGATTTGAAATCCAATGCAAGTGGAAAATTATGATTGTAAAAAGCTGATTTACTGTATCTGATCCATCTTACTCCTATCTACTGCTGCTTTATAGACTGGCTTTTCCCTCTCTTATTTCCTGTCTGATCATCCTGGTACTGACTCTTCTCCCTGATTTTTTTTTTCTTGGAGTAAATCTGCAATTTCCTCATTCCTTGCTCAAATACTTTGACTAGATGCCTTGCTGGAAGATGTACGTGTCAAAGTTTTATATCTTTCTTCTATTCCTTTAAGAGGTCTAGATCTCAGTGAGACTAAACAATCTCCCAATATACTTATATTTTGAGCTAAACTAAAAGCAAAAAAATACATTACAAAAATGCATTCATACCATAAGGATAGAAAGCAAATCCCATACTTTTATGCGAGGAGACAGAAGAATAGGTTCCTGCCAAGTGAACAGAGTTGGATACCATATTTTTCTGGCTTATGTGGGCATGTTGGTTCAGCCTCTGCCTGGCAGCAGAGCATCTGTGTTCCCATTATAAAGAGGGGGAACTATTGGCTGCCTGCCACATCCTAAAGGTTGTAAAATCAAATCATTGTTATGACAAAGAAAAGAAGTGAAAGAAATGAGCACAGGTGTTCAAAGGATGACAACCTGCCTCAGCTCCTGTTTTTGCCAAGGACAGCAGGTGCATTATATTATTTTTTTTTGCAAATTTAAGACTAAGGGAATAAAGGGAAAAGAAATATTGTAAAAACCTATTTAATCCATTCAAATGATGCTCATGTCTCTCGCTTTCTTCCCCCATTAGAGCCATTTTGGCTTGGCTTAACCATCTCCGTTATTTCTTCATGCCTGTCTCAGTGTATCTCTTTCAAACAGCTCATGTAGGTAAACTTTCTTTGATTAAATCATGTTGCTGCTTAACACGGACAAGCTTTCCATGTAATTTTCTGAAGACAACAGTTTACATTCTCTGCTAATCCTAATCTAAAAGATGGGCCACTTTTTAAAGAGTTAGTTACAACTCTAATGTTTCAAAATGAAATGTGTGAAAATAACCAATTTAAGGGCTGAAAAGACAAAACAATTTAAAAATCATTCATATAACACACTCAGAAATTAACTCATGTTTGGGGGATTCACATGTGATATTGAACATAGACTTACTGAATGTATACAATGTGTCAAAATTCTGTCTCAAGAACATGAAGAGTCTTTCATAGCCTGGGCAGTTGCTTGACTAAATTGCCTTATACAACCCTGGCTTATAAACTGTCACTTTAAATGTTTACCTTTTCCCTCGGGATCCTCATTCATCATCCTACCTCATCCAGGATTTATTTTTTTAATTCCAGGAATTTGTGTTGCTATTCCCAGGATTTTGGTGTGTCAACCATCTCACTAGCAGATAATGGCTACTTAAGCTTTCTTTCACTGTAGCTCTTGTGTAGCTGTCTTTTAAATTTTATCACACATGATTCCAGTGCTGCCCTTTACAGAGTTTTGTGTGTTGCACATTATATGCAATTTTTGTGTGTTGCACATTATATGCAATTTTGAGGTTGAGCTATATTTCTAATAATGGAGGTATGGAAATGGGCCTTTTGATATTTGAATGAAACATGTAAAATGAAATCATGATGTGATGGAGGTTTTTTTTTTTTTTTGCTATTCTGATTCCAATCTTCTAACTAGATTTTTTTTTTTCTCTCTCTACATGTACATATATGTATATATACATATACATAAACATATACATCTTCTGTATAGATAGCCCTTGTCTTCAATTGGAAGACTGGTTTTTCTTGTGCATCAAAATTAATGAAAGGACCAATGCAGCTGATACAAAGAACAGCTTATTTGATTCCATTTCTACTACATTGTTATTCTATAATAGTGTGCCAATGAGTTTTTAAAATCTCTTGTGACTGAAAAAAAGAAACAGGCTTCATTTTCTACATTTCAATTAAACCTCAATTAAAAAAAAAAAAGATTTCCCAGGGAGCTTTTTCAGATGACAAAATATGGGCAGACCAGGAGGCTGACTAAGAGAGATATTACAGAAAATGACAAGATCAGAACCTACAATAACAAAAAATAAGCTTAAGAATTTTATCTGTCTCTATCGCTATCATCCTTAATCCATCTAAAGGCATTTAAGGGCACCATAGGAATGAGGCAGAAAAAAGAGTCTTTTTTTGACAATAGAAGAAAACATTTTTGGAAATTGGAAGACAATTCTAGTACTGTATTTCTGAGATGTGTTTCGTTCAGTATATTTTTCTAAACACACCTTTAAAATAAAATTTGATCTAGTTTCACTGATTTTGTGTGTGTGTTGTATGCTACTTTATAGATTTTTCAAGGGCATGAGATCATGGAGGAAAATATAATAAATTACTTTTTCTCCTGTAATAAGTTATCTGAATAAAGCCATTTTACTATGGATTGGAATCTATGCCAATCCTTTTGTATATAATATGTATGAGTCCAGGGAAGACTAGGGCCAGGGATTGGACAGTGCAGTGGAAAAGAACAAATGCATTCTGACTTTATAGCTTCAGTTTTTATTCATTAGACTAACAACTTGCATATAAATAATTATTATAAAATTGTTATCACACATGTTGGCAAATGCTTGATTTCTCAAACTTTTGTCAAAAGATACAAAGTTGCAAGATGTAAAAGAAGTTTTAATGAAATTTCTTTATTTTTTTTAAACCAGAGATGGTATAGAAAGACCCTCTGGATTCAGTTACTGCCTTTACATCTGATCTTAAACATTTAGTAGAACTGATAATGCTGCATATAGAAGATTACTAGAGTAAAACTATGTATACTGTTACAAGCATCTATTAGAATGGTATGGCAATTGTGAAGTCCTCGGTAGACTCTGAGCTTGGTGGTTTTGTTGCAGACATTTAATTACTAAACTAGGTAACATCATAACCTAGGATTCAACAGTTTAACCCTGAGCTACAAATATTCTTTTCTATGGTACGGGAATTTTGAACAAGGTGAGGTGAGTTGGGCTGAGAGAGAATGGCTGGCCTTAAGTTATCCAGCTAGCTTTCATGGCTAAGGTAGTTCTAAAACTCATGGTTCCTGGCTTTCTATCCTGGTGCCTTAACCACTAGACCAAACTGGCTCCCTCCTTGTAATTCTTGTAAACTTCTTGGAATTTTGCAAACCAGCTGTGACTTATCTCAATGTACATAAAAGTATTTAACACTACAAAGCATAAAGTAAATATACTGATTGTTGCTGAGTACTGAAGAATTTCAAGATTGATTGGCTGATTTTGGATATTATTAAGAACACAGCGTTCTCGAAGGGAAACAAAATTCTTTGCTTTGGAGAAGATTTATATTGATCTTCTTTGCTCCAGAGAGCAGCAATCAGTAGTATATAGTCATTTTCTTCCTTTCTCTTTATCTAGGATTGCTCCCGCCTTCATCTTGCTGCTTATTCAATAAAATTGTATTTGCAGAAGGACTCATCTGGTGTAAAAAGAAATTTCATGAAAGCTGCCTTAGAAAGGGCAAGACTGAATTCATCCCAGAAGGAAAATGTCAGAGTAATTTGTATCATTCACTAGTCTGCCGTGTCATTTTTATTCTTTTGCTTTTGGTAGATCAGTGCCCCCAAATCAGTGTTTTCCTTTCATGTAAAGCAGAGTGACAGAACTTATCGACAAATTGGAAGGAGTTCAGAGGATAGCTGAAGAGATAACGAAGGCAATGGCACTCTGAAGCAAAAAGTTCAGGATGAAAGAGATAAGCAGCATTGCATTGACCAAGGATTTGCCTTGGTGAGTGGGGGGACTATACATATCGGAATGGGTTACCCAATAGTTAGCAGTACTGATATGCTTCTGTGAACTATTTCTGAACAATAGTCAAATGCCTTCAAGAAAGAAGAGTCTTTTTCCATTCAATGAATGCTACCAGTAACTTTTTATAGGAACTTCTTGCCTCAGAAATATTATTTTCCTCTTTGCTATGCCAATGTTATTCAAATTTCTGATTTTTTTCTGTGTTAGGGAAGCATTTTCTCCTTTTAAGCTTTAGCTGGTTTTCCACAGGGACAGACTCACTGGGTATCTGCAAAATGAACTTCATGGAATTTTTATCTGGGAACAATTTCTATTTTCATGTTGACATTTGGGTAAAGCAATCTATATGTTTATTCCACAAACCTGCAGTCTGTCTGGATTTTCTTAGGGGGTTTGAAAATGCTAGTAATTGTATTTTCAAAGATATGTATAATCCTGCAATCAATGCTTCATCACTTTGAAATGTTGGTAAGAAGTTTTTTTTTAATAGTCAACTTCTTTTATATTTCAGCTAAGAATTTTGGATAAATTCATTTGGCTCTTATCTTCAGGTAGGAACTCTCCCAGTCTGCTGACCATTTAATACTTGTGTACAAGGCATGGAGATTACAGTACTGTTTGGAGCTGAGAGTGTGCATCTCAGTGGCTATTAAAAAAAGAGATGGTATTGAAAATCAATTCTCTCCTTGAAGAGCTGTTTTATAAGATATAATAAGATGAGCAATCTAATTCTAGCAATGAAAAAAACAAAGAGGCCAGGCTATAATTTTCTTTTCCCAGAAAATGCTGCTATGAGGGTCACTTTGTATAGAAGTATGAAAGAGAGAAAGCTGTACAGTCTTCTTGAGGTTAGTCTTGGGTTTTGGTTTTTCTAATTTTTACTCCAGGTTACCTTGTCATGTTAAGGCAGGTCCATATTCATTAGATTACTAGATTACTGCCTAGGTATCTATGTCATTTTAAGGGGCGTGCATAAGTGCACCTTCGTGCCTCCCGTCCCTGTCCTATTGTCCCCATTTATTTGTACCTATTTCCTGTATTCTTATTCATGTTTATACTTATACCTATTACCTTGTAAGTGATTGACAAATCAAATAAAATAAAAAATCACTAGTTTACTAGCTAAATCCACTAGATTTCTATCAGTAGTGACTTGAAGTCTTATTCAGAAGCACTAAAACTAGGTGATACACCTGGTAAAAAGGTGATTTTTTTAAAAAAAATCAGCACAGTAAGAAAGTCCCAGATTTCAAGCAATAAGATTGAAATCTGGGTTTTGGTTTGAGCTTGATGAACTTTGAGTAATTTCCTGCTTCCTGTTAGTCTTCTTGTTTGACTATATGCTGTCAGCTATTGGTTACTTGCACTTTTAGCTTTTTTAAATTGAACATTTATATTTTTGTTGGGAATGGTTACGTGCAAAGTATCATGAAAATCCAAAGGAGCAGCTGCAGGACCAGCTTGCTATATGGCATCACCCTCTTCCAACATATTGTCTTATAGCATCAGCTGCAGTTCACACTTTGACAATATTCTTGATCCTGATGATTGTGTATCTATGTGAGCATTCTAGGAATGGTGACATGACATGGTCAATGATAACAGTCCTGTTCTTATTGAAACAGAGGTTACATGAACAATGCTTTTGTGGTTCATTAGACAGTTTCAGAAATTTTAGGATTGCTTTGGGGTTGTTAATCATATGCCAGTTTGTGGCAGATTCTTGCAGGTTGTTGAGGTGGTGAGCCAGGAAAGAATTTGTCCTTCATTGAGCTGCACAGACTTCCAGATCTCATTTTTATTGGAAAGAAATGAATTGTCAGCATTTAAATGGAGCTTGCACAGCACCACAAGGGATTGTTTTTGATTTTACCATTATTATAGTCAATTTCAGTTAAAAGTATTTGTAGGCAATATGTGGAGTTGATTTCATGTCAGGCCTACCTAGTGGGACTGACATGAATATAACAGCAGTATCTTAGAAATCTGATTTTCCTAAACCTTATCCTCTTTCTAATAGTTCAGACTTTCAAAGGTTATCGAAATGTTCTGATTTAAAAATAATTTTAACCGTTATGGCCTTGACAACACTATCTGGATGTATCTGTCAAAGTTACGTTCTGACAATAAATTTGAATTTCTCTCTCTCTCTCCATCCCCATCCCTTTCCCTATCATCTCTACTTGTATCTTGCTCTATCTGTATCTATTATCTATAGATTTCATCTGTATCACCTGTCTATCATCTGTCTGTCTGTCTATCTATCTATCTATCATCTATTTATCAACTATCTATCCATTATATTTATATGTCAGTGCAAAATTTGTGGCTTACATAGAAAAGATATAAATTAAAACTTCACTATAAGAATAAAACAACTATTAAAACAATAAAGAAATGAAAATTGTTTCACATAAAAAACCCTAGATAAGTAAAATAGAGATGGTGATGTTCACATTAGCAGGATGTGGTAATCCATATGAGCTTGTCTTTTTATGGCTATAAGTAGGATTCTGGCTAATGTATATTATACTTATATATCTGATTCTTGTATAGAAAGTCCTTGCTTAGTGACTGGCACATTTAGTAACCATTCAGTTACCATGGTGATTAAACTTTTCTCCCATTTACAATCTTTGCAGGTCTGTAAAGTAAAAGAAAGTTGAATTAAGATTATAAGCACATTTATGGTTTCACTTAGAGACCACTTGACTTAACAGCCAAGTTGGTCCTGATTATTATTACTAAATGAGGTCTACCTGCACCACGAACTATTCCTATCAGAAAAATCTTAGTAGCCTTAGTAGCCAATATCAGGTCTAGATACTGAACAATAGACAATAACAATAACCCTACATCACATCGCTGAGAAGTATCCTTTGAAAGGAACCATCTCTGTTGCCTTAATAGATTCAGGGGTTTCCTTTGATTCAACACTATGTGACAGAATTTGGAGGAAATTGGCTGCTATATTGATTGCTCACTGTATCCTCAAATTAATAAAAACACTGCATGTCAGTGCTACTGTGCAAGTTAAGAAAAATAACAATAATTCAAACTATACTCATTCAAAAAGCTGTTAAATAAATGTGTATTTTTCCCCATTACTAATTAATTTGTATATTAATGAAGTTGAAGACTTCACTAACCCAGAATTCCATCCTACATTTTTTGCCCCTCCCCCACACTTCCCATTTCTATTTTGTATACTGATAGCCTGGCCATTCTTTCCGTAACTCTTGAGTGGACATGTGTAAATACCTTAAAATTATGTTATTTTATTGAATACTTTGGAATTAATTATTTGAAAAGACAGGTAGTTGAGAATTTAGTATTCTCAAGAGAGTGCTGTAAATCTACAATTAATTGGAAAATCAATGGAAAAACCATTGAGCAGGTCAAAACTAATATTAAGGTATCTGTTTTAGGTCTTCTACTTGCCAGACTAAAAATATGAGGGATCTTAATCTAAGAGATCAAGAAGTATGTCTTCCATGAATGAAGGCACATATATATGTCCCAGGATAATGTTGCAGCATCCAATCTCGGTCTGTCGGCAGAACTAGAGGTTTAATCTTCTGAGCTTTCAGACTCATACTGTAGCCCAACCTCAGGGAACTTCTCTCTACCAGAATATGTGCTTTGGACTATTCTATGCTTTGGGCTATTCTATGTGGTGCCTGGTTGCATGTGGCTTTTTATTGTTGATTGGCTATGATTGTTGTCGCTATGAAGTTGTTCACTGTTGTTTCCTTGTGTTGCCAGTGCTCAGCTCCTAAGTACCCAATAAGCTGGTGGTAAACCAGCACCCCTGTTGACTGACAAGGAGCCCTTTTCCCAGGCTTCAACCATTTCCCTGGCTATCACAGGTACAAAGATTCCAGATACCCACTGGAATTATTTTTTATAATTAATTCCAAAGTCTTACTTTAAATTTACCTTGACCCCTAATCTATTTATAACTTTCTAAAACCAAAATTTTGATTAGCTTTTTGTTGTTTATTTCTGCCTGTTCTAGAGCTATCAGAGCAGAACCAACAACATTGTTCTTAAATCAACATCAGTTGCAATGTTGATTACATTTTGTTTTGCTGCATATCCACTGAAACTGGAAATAAAATAAATTAGACCAATAGAAGTGATAGCTGATTATCCTACAATATGTCAGGAGCTAAAAACCAGTTCTTTTTTTTTAAATTCTAAAACATAAATAAAATGATTTTCAATTCATTTTTATGTCACAGGAAACTATGTCACAACAGAAAGGTGGATTATACATGCTGAAAGAGATATTACAAACTTGTTCGTGTAAAATTCTCCATAAGTAACAATTCATTCTGTTATTCTTATTCTTGTCTTGTTAAATCCCTACACCTCTATCCAAACTGGCTGAGAAATACTGTGTCTTTTGTGTTCAGTAAGATAATAACTTATAATTCAAGATCCTTAACCTCTTTGGTTGATATCTTGTTTGTTCAAAAAGAAAGAGAAGGTCTTGCATTCCAATAGGCAGATCAAGAGACACTTATGAAATTACCAGTGACTAAATAAAGAACAGGCTATTTCCTCAATAGTTGAAGCTCTTGCATAATTAGTTGACATAGTACAAATGAATAATTTCCAACAGTAAATGAATGATTGAAAGGGAGAAGATAGGTCATAAGAAAGTGTCCCTTTGCTAGTTTTAAAAGTGTATTTTTCTTTTCATTCTGAAGGGATACTTTTATTAAAACTGTGATCCTTATTGTTAGGCCTGAGGTAGCTGGAGGATAATATTCTGGATCTGGGTGAAAAAAGCAGTTCTTTTCATACCAGCAATTTGGTTAGGTGGTATCCAGTGGTGGGATTCAATTTTTTTTACTACCGGTTCTATGGGCGTGGCTTGGTAGGTGTGGCTTGGTGGGTGTGGCAGGGGAAGGATACTGCAAAATCTCCATTCCCACCCCACTTCAGGGGAAGGATACTGTAAAATCTTCATTTCCACCCCACTCCAGGGGAAGGATATTGTAAAATCTCCATTCTCTCCTCACTTCCACTAACCTGCTTTCTCCTGTGCAGGGCAACAAAAGAAGACCAAGCTGATCAGCTGGGACTCAGGAGGCAGAGAATAGATGGGGGTGGGACCAGTCAGAGTGGTATTCCCAACTACTCAAAATTTCTGCTACTGGTTCTCCAAACTACTTAAAATTTCCGCTACTGATTCTCCAGAACCAGTCAGAACCTGCTGAATATCACCTCTGGTGGTATCTATCAAAACACATTGTTCTATTGTGATTGTGTTCATATGGTGTTTGTTCAAACAAACAGTAAACAAGCCTTCTTTGGTCTTCACTTGGGAGATTTGATTCCTCGGGGATGGATCTTTGTTATTTCTCTAAACAGAAATAACTCTTTGGACAAGTTTTCCATCAAGATGGAAACCTTCCTTGGAAGTCACCATCATAACGTTCAAGGGCAACGTTTGTCATCAGTGAACCTGTTTGTCATCAGGGATCTGATGTAGGTCTTCTTTATTCTTCCAGTCAAATGAAATTCTGGAAAAATATTATGTAAAGGGACTTGGGATTCTGACCATCTGTCTATCAGCAGGATAAGCCTATGAAAATTGAACATAGTAGAAACAAATTTAGGGTAGTAGGGAAAGCCAACAAAGCAATGAATTAAAAAATAGATTGTATCAGGCCGTAGGCTATGGAGAAAAACTTTTCAGGAAAATAATTCCCCCAATGCATTCCTAGGGGATATGCAATTTGGCACACTCTGCACAATTTCACTGCATTATTTGTTCCAATCCATTGAAATACTGGAAATATATTATGTACAGCATTTTCGGATAACTTCAGTCTGTCAGGAGGATAACATTCTAGAATCTTAATTGAATAGTAGCAAATTTGATGTAGTGAGAAAAGTTAGCAAAAGAAAGAGCACTGAAATGAGCTACAGCCTCATGCCATGGAGCAAAGCAGTTCAGGGGAAATCCCCTCTGTAACCTCATGTGGGAAAACCCTCTCTTTCCTGTTTATTTGATCCAGAGTGAAGCCATTATTAAGGGACAGAAACAATTCCAGATGCCGTGCTCCACATGCTCTCTCTATCTTGCTGTTATTGGTTTGGGAACCGTGCCATAGTGATATATATTATTTCATAAGTGCAAATATGTATTATTTTATAAATACTATAAGTGCCATTTCAGTTTTTATAAAATTGCCATTAACCAATTATACTACAGTTAGCAGACTACTCCAGGCAAAAATACTGTGCTGTTACTCAGCAGTGGCCAACGTATATTTGCATATCTTTCCATTGTGCCACAGTCTCTTAGCTAAATTGTGGGAATGGTTTCCTCTGAAAATATTGCAATGATGATATGAAGGTTATCTATATGAATTTATATGAAAGTCTTAGATATTGGATGTTTCTGTGATAGCTATTTGAAAAAGGTTATTGAGGAAGCTATTTTACAGCAGTGAATAATGAACAGAGCAAAGAATAAAAAGATGGTAAACCAGGTTACCAATCCAAGTTCCTCAAGGGAATTATGTTTCCCTACCTGAAACAGCTTGGAATAATTACTTCTCTGGTTCTCTCCCTCTTGCAACCTCTCTTTTTCTATAGCATCCTTCAGAAAAAAAAAACCTTGAGCAATTTTTAGATATTTTCTCCTTTTCGTGGAGTTATTTGGAGAAATTAACTTAATTCATTTGTTCCCAAATTTAATTTAGTGAAGACATGTAGTGAAATCATTTGTACCTCATGATGTTTTGCCTTTGACTTTGCTAGCATAATCTCCACAGAAGCCAGAATTTAAATTCTGAGTACCTTTAATACTGGGTGTCTCTTAAACACTGAATAACTAAGAAAATGCCATTTTTTTTAGAATGAATTCACTGGCTTTTAAATGGGGGAATGTAGCAGCAAAGCTCTTATAAGATTCAAGTGTTATGAAAAAATCAGTTAAGTAATTTTTCAGGATGCTAAATGAAGAACAAGGAAATGATGCATTGCTTTTAAATCTACCCTTCCAGCAATATAGTGCCCTCCAATAAAAATAATTGAATTTTAATTCTTCTTCTTAAATTATCAGCAGCCCTTAGTTTTGCAAAACTTTCTGATTCTCTTTAGCAGCTGCAGAAAGGGATCAGTTCAGAGGTGGATCAGGCATAGCTGTGAGCAATATCTGTTCCTCTGTAAGCAAATTTAAAACTCCAAGAAAGAGACTGCAATAAAATATAATCTCTTCCTCACCTCACCTGGTACACTTTTGTATGTAAAATAACATGTTGTTCACACATAGCTTTTATCCTTAAGATATTTCTTCTTTCTCTGAGGCCTCTATTTATTTAATTTTTTAAAAAAATGAGGAAGAATAAAAAAAGTGAGCCAAATTGTCTATCAAAGTTCTGTCTTCATGGACACCATATGAAAAGGACCAGGCTGGAGGCAATCATTGAAAGAGAGTTAAATATGTAAAGTTTTATTATCAAATCTCCCAGATTTTTTAGGCAGATCCAATGTGGATCCAATCAAGCTATGTAGGACAGCTATTATTAACTGCACAGTTAATATTCTGTGTAGAAATAATAATAAAACAGTTTTCCAGCAAGACTTAAAAATATAACAGTGAGAATGCCATTCCAAGTATTGATAAAATAGCCAAGAAGAACATAAACACTTTAACACAAAAAATCAGCTTAAACTCACATTGGCCATCGTACTGTTTTCAGCATGAAGAATGGTAATGAAAAGACAAATCAATATGTTTCATCCCCTGAATTCCATTTCCAACAGCTAGGGAAAATCACAAATACTTATTAAACATTCTTGGATGTGGCCAATATGCATAGAATATTTTTTGCTGTGCTGATCTTATTTTAAGATCAAAAGAAGCTAATATATCATTCTTTAAAATGTTATCACTGGTTTACCAGAAGAGACATTCAAACTCATTATTCTGAAAGTCACATAAATTATTAATATCAGTTTCACGATCTCCTATAAAAAAATAAAGTATTGCCTTAACTAATTCTTCCAAAATTTTCAACCCTGGTGGAGATTCAAAAACAGCAGTGGTGTCAGAGCTAATAATCCAAATAAGTGCCTGAGTGGAGTAAACTGTTATTCAATAATATTAGCTGGGTAAAAGGACCCACATTATAGTATCTGCAATGCTTTCTTTGTGATATATATCTTGGAGCATTCATGTCTTATGGCATTAAGTGCAGAAATTGATCCCGGTTTGAATTGCTGCAGCTCTGCAGACTTTTATCTTTCTACTGGCAGGAGCACCTTCTTCACCCTGCCTCTTTCATCTTGGGATGAAGCCAGCCACTAGGTCTACTCTTTCCTCTGAAGCTTCCAAGCACAGTTCTCACAAATTGCATCTCCCCAAGCACAAATACCATGTTAGTTGGAGGGATCCTAATCCCTCAATTTCCACGAACTCAATGTCTCATTATCTGAGTTTTTCTTACTGACAATACTATACAAGAATATAATCCCTGTAAATACTGAGAGCTATCTGTGGCTCAAAAATTGCAAATAGTAGTTCCTTGGACTGAAAAGTACTGTAGGCACTTTCATCTGAAAGTGTAATGCTGTAATCAAATACGGCTCTCCTTATTCCCTATAATATTCCCCTATAATAACATGGAAGTATTAGAAAAAATATGGAACTAGCTGTAGAAGAGAGTTTTATTCCTGTGTCAAAAGCAAGTCCCATGCTGTTCAAAAAGCCTTACTCCCAAGAAAATGGGCATAGGGTTGTAACTTAGGCATTGTTGCAGGAGGATTTTTGGGGGTTTGCCTGTTAGTCTTCTTCACAGTCAATTTATTTCTTGTCTATCCAGCTTAAGGCTTTTCTACTTTTACAGGAACAGATAGAGATTAAGAAAAAGGCAAAGCCTTTTGTTGCAGGTCTTGATTATACTTTGGAAAGAACAGAGAGGCTAGTTAAGTCTTTCTTTGATGTGGACTCATGCCAGGAGTTGACACATATTGAATTTCTCCATATACAGTTCTGGTATTGATTTAGTCAATTAATAAGGCATGGGGATGGGGGTGGAAGTGACTTTCCTGTAAGCACACAATGTATTTTTGTTGACATTTGAAGCATACACAATGAACCAGAAACCAGGTGAGTTTTTCAAATGCATTTTATCCCCCCTCCCAATTTTGTTCTCATTATTTTAAGAAACATATCGAAGCTTTCCTTGCTCAGCTTTCCTTGCAGAAATGTTAAGATGGCATTGCCCTTCAGGCAATTCATGGGCAACTTGGGAACAGTAATAGTTGCCACAAGGACATTATATATCCTGATGGAATTAATTTTAACATTTTTTCCAAACTGCCTATCAACTGAAGACTTGGCAGAAACTTGATGTGTCTAACAAGACACATTCATATAATAGCAAGGCATGTTGGCTTTAGTGAGCTATGAATATGAGTAGCAAGACACCAAAATCCTAGGAAAAGAAAATTTAAAATCAGATTGAGCCTCCAAGCGGTGCTTACAGTATAAACTCCATAGTAGTTCATAGTTCAAAATATATTCCCGGAGACTACAAGCCCCTAAAACACGTATTGGTAAAGGTATTTCTGAGTTGCATCTTCCATCTTTTTGTTTCATATGATTATTGCATGGTAATGATGATGGTCTGTGTAAGAATAGTAATAGTTATAATTATGACTGAACATGAGCAAAAAGTTATTGCTCTTTCTGAGGAACATAGCCTATCAGCTGAAGGGTTCCCTAAAAGGTTTAACTGTCAACATTTCCCAGAAAAGATACACATAGGAGCATGGGTATATTTAATAGCAAGGATGAATAAAGAAGAGGAAGAGAATGAATAAAATAAAATAAAAAAATACCAGAGTAAAAAACAACATATCTTGCATATTTTTATACAATTCAAATAAAGCTAAAGACCAGTAGATACATGGAAGTAGTTTGGAAGGAAGGAACACAGAAGTTGGCAATTAAGCTGATTCAGAACACGATCTGTGTGTGAGTCCTCAGTCCAAAAGTCTATGTGCATAGAGTTCTGCATACCGCCAACCAAAAAATACAAAGCAAAAGCAAACTATTTCAGATCTCTAAATCAAAATACACCAAAAGGAACAGAAAACATAGAATAAATGAAGAAAGAACAAACAGCTGCAACATTTTATATGCTATGCAGAAAGAACAAAGAACTGATAGCAGAAAATTAAAAGAAGGCACCAAGCAGAGATGGCAGGCATCAGTAATCAGATGCTGTGTCTCAGAACTCTATCAACTTGACCTGTAACAGGGTCAGCAGGATACTTGGTAGATATTGATTCATAAGGGTGAGCTAAAGTCAAGGCAAGTGAAAGAACACAGCTATACTCATCACAAAATAAATCCTAAATCCACCTGGAGGCCACTGGATTTTAAAAATCCTCTAACAGTTGCAATGATGCCTCCAATTTTGTTTCAAAGACCTTCCATTCTATCTTAGAATGAAGCTTAAAATCATATACCAATCTACCTCATTTGGATGCCATTCAAGGGTGCTGGGTTCATAATAGGAATTCCTAGCCAACATAGGAACATGTACATCTAAGCAAATGTAGTAAAATCATACTGAAGATGTTCAGCTTTGGCTTCACAAATTTCTTACTGAAAAGGGGATATTGAAATCGAGAGTACCAGAGAGAGAAGAATGTCACAGACAAATTATGGTAATTATGCTGTTGGTTGACCTGGATATGAATGATTCTGTGTAGGCAAGTAGCAGGTAAAGAACATACAAATCTTTGTGCCGTTCTCATATATGTCCCCCTGAAACACATAATTCAAAGTTTTTATCTTGTGGCATTCCGGAGACATTATCTGAGAAAAAGGGTGGAAGACATAATACAAGACATTGCAAATGGACATAAATGCAGTTTGGTTGCTGAGTGCCAAAAATGTGGTCATGTAACTGTAGGAAGGGGCCCCAGATGTAACAACTTTGGAATCAAGTTGTACATACCTTGTGGGGACAGGGGCCATCATAACTTCAAATGGTTACTAAGCGACCAGTTGAAAGTCAAAGACCATCTGTAACTATAATTGGCTATTTTATCTTGGTTAGATATATCTGCCTATTATATACAGTAGACCGATCCTCTGAATTCAGCATATCCTATCATCTGTCTGTCTGTCTGCTAAGAGTTTAAGCTGATGGCTCATAATCAATTACTGGCAAACAACAAATACCAGGAGAGGATTTTGAAATGGAATTATTCATCTGTATAGAATCTTTTAAGAAATTTTGGTGTTGCAAGAGTGTTCTACATGTAATATTCTGTTTCATTTTAAAAATCTTACCTTAAACTGCTGTTGGAAGATAATCTCCTTTGGTTAGGGTAAATTAGTTCTACACTAGCTATGTCAAGGAAATCTAACACACTCTCATAGAGGGCCAGGTGTTTCTTCACTATAGAAATGAATTAAATAGGATTCTATTTCCTTTCTCATTATGCATAGTGATTTCCTATCACTAGTCTTTTTGTTAACCACCAGTTTCTCTTTGTAAATAGACAATCAATAACAAAAAGGCTTTGGCAATGAATAATCTTGCAGAATAGATGGAAAGTCTTAGACTAAATCTGTAGGGTATGCTTACGAGATGCCAGCTGGATATTGGAACATGTAGATTAATTGTTCTTCTTAATAAAACAAAATATACACATTCTGAAGGAGTTGATTAATATTGGACTTAACCCCTCATTGCCTGAACTACTGTAGTGCAGTCCAGTGGTGGGATTCAAATTTTTTTACTAGTGGTTCTGTGGGTGTGGCTTGGTGGGCGTGGCTTGGTGGGCATGGCTTGGTGGACGTGGCAGGGAAAGGTTACTGTAAAATCTCCATTCCCTCCCCACCCCACTAACCTGCTTTCCAGCTCTGTTATCCTGTGCAGGACAACAAAAAAAGACCCAGGCGATCAGCTGGGACTCAGGAGGCAGACAATAGATGGGGACAGGACCAGTCAGAGGTGGTATTTGCTGGTTCTCCAAACTACTTAAAATTTCTGCTACCAGTTCTCCAGAACTGGTCAGAACCTGCTGAATACCACCTCTGGTGCAGTCAGAAGCTATAATCAAGACAAAATGCAATGGCCCATATGTTTTGGTTTCTAGGAACTCTCAAGACTGCCTTCCTCCAACCAGAATTGGTCTGTACTGTATGATTGTTCATGTTACTTCTTCCATTAAATGAAGGGAGCTGAAATCAGGAGACACTGTTCTGGAGTTATGGACCTGCTCTTCGGAATAGTGTTCCCTTAGCAATTAGGATTCCCCTTTGTTGATAGCATTCTGAAAGATGACAAAAACAAAATTCTTCAAGAGGACATTCAGTAATTAATTTATCATAATTTATTCTACTGCTATTACTGGTTTATATTTTTGTTTGGCCATTAACATTAGGACTCAATATATCTTAATTTTTAATTGCTTTTTTCCATGGAAGTTTTAATCATATTACTCCTAATTGTTAGTTTTATAAAGTAGAGGAAATCCCTGGTAGATTCAGCAATAAGCAAATATAATAAATATTTATTTATGCTATCTTTATAACTTTATAAATAAAAATAACCCAGAGTAGTTTGTTGCATCATTTTGGTTCTGTAAGTTAAAAAATATGTATTGTTTTGCACATTCTTGCTTCCTCATGGAAAAATATCCTCCCTTTGGCATTTTCTAGTATAGCTATTTGTTGTGGCCCCAATTCCCGAGCCTATGCTGTCAGAGGAAGAGGACCTGGAAGATGAGGAGGAGGAACTGGGAATGCCTTCCTCCCCAGGGCCTTCCTCTCTGGCAATGCCTTCCTCCCCAGGACCTTCCTCCCTGGTAATGCCTCAGGTTCCATCAGACAACCGAGAGGAACAGCCTGAGATTAATTAGGAGGAAGGCATATAGGAGCAGCCCCTGACATGGAGTAAAGAGGAAGAGTGTTGCCTCGATCCTAAGCAGCTTCATAGGGAGAAATGTGAGCAGCAACGTAGGAGGCATGGGAGGGTCAGAGAGTGACCTGAATCATTGAACCACACCCCACAGGGGATAAAAGGGGGTGTGTTTTCTCCTTAAACTTTGTACGGGACAAAGTTTAACCTTACTTCAGATTTTCTTTGTGGACTGCCTTGTGATTTTCTGTAAGTAAAATTTTATTTGCTATCAGTTCGGACTTGGCAGGCAGCACGTGTTGGAATGCCAAGAATATTATCAGTTCCAAAGAATTAACTCTGTGAAGTCTGAGCCAGCTTGCCTTCCTGTGTTTGTGTGTACTCTTTCATCTTTTCGGAAAGAGGAAAGGCAAGACAGAACAGCTATTCATGTTAGTATAGCTATTCCTAGGTTTTTTAACCAGCATGGCCAAGATTGGGAAGGCTGAAATAAAATAGAGGGTTAAAACCTGAGATTACTGGGCCCCTTCTACTTGTAGACTAGACTTGAAAGTAGCAAAAGGAGAATGATATTTGTTATACAAGCCATGATAATAATTGTATTCAATCTCACAACATTAGTAATGTAAAAGCAACCTTAGTTAAGGGCCAAACAATCTGATAATAAGAGAGGATTTCTCAAGTACAGTCTCAACTAATCAAAATAATCTAAAGTAACACACTTCAGGAATTCTGAGGTCAGTAGTATCTAGGGAATATATCCTGCAGACATCTGACCTAGTCTAAGTCCTAATTGGGGCAAAAGTTTCAGCTTGTAGTTATGCCAAAGAAGAATAATACATGAGGACAAACAGAAGTTTGCTACCCAGGTGTCTTCTTGGTGACAGATGTCACTGGATTTTCAACTTCAATTGTATGTACAGAATTTGAGGCACACTTTAAAAAAAAGGTGCTTTCAAAATAAGGCAGCTGTCAAGTCAGATGAGTTTAGTAATTTGTGTGGTTTCTTCTTGACACTAGTTGAAGCACAACAGTTTCAAACTTTTTATTTACAGGAATCATACACTTGATATAAAATTGCACAACCCCTTTCTGTGTGCTTCTTTTTAAAAGCATAGTTTATCATGACAAACAACTGATGATCCAAGCTGATTGACTGATTCCAATTAATGGCTGTATAGTGCTTCTTTTCCATTTTAAAAAGCAATGGAAATATAGGTTTGAAACAAAATAAATTAAAACTGAGAACAAAACAACCTTTCTGCTTTCATGGGGTCATTCACATCTTGTTAAGAGGGAGTATTTTAGAAGGAAGGTTGAGGTGAGATAGGAATAATTTTATTTATTTAGTAAATTTATATAGCTGCCTATCTCACCCAATGTAATTCTGAATGGCATACAAGCACAGCAACTATCAAAACAATGTAACCAATCTTAAAACGCAGGAACATGAATAAAAATAAAAACATAAAAAACCAAGATCACGGAATAACGATCACCTAACATCATATAACCATCTCGCATTCTTGCAGGCTCCCTAAGGGTCCTGAAGATTGCTGGAAAAAATGTGTTTTAAGAGCTTTTGAAGTAATGATTGATTAAGATGATCAATCAAAGCAAAGCTTTTCTCTTCTTTTTCTTCTCCTTTACACAATGCATGAGCATCACTGCAAACAACACAGAACTTCTATCTTCAGTTCATTGAGTATGATGCTACTTCAAGCAGCTTTCTGAGAAACTTGGTAAGAAAAGAGGGGGGAAAAGGAAGCATGCTTAATTCCCAAGATGGTTAAGCAGCTCTGTGATAAAAAGGTGAGACATTTTGCAAAAGGCTCCAGCCATATCCCTAGCAATACTCTTTCCTTGGCCCTGCAGTAGCCTCCTTTTCTGGCCCCTGGGACAGTAGTAGCATCTGAATAGCAATTCATAATGCTGTGGAGTGGAGCAGAATCACAAGTAGGATAAGATACATGCTTTTTTTTTTTACTCTGTTCAAATACAATTTTGCCTGAGTAAACAAAAGTGTTGGTTACCAGGAATTTCTTCAGCAGCCAAAGTAGAAATGGTCATGGAAGCATAGTGCCTCATGGCTGGATGGGCATTTCTGAAATAAGCCAATTGGAGGTCTGAAAGTCCCAACCTCCCAGGGGCTCTTTTTCTGCCTCCACTTCTGCCTCCATTCACCTGACATATTTTTGCAATATAAGAGGACTGGTCCCATTTTTAATGGAATATTTAGCCTTAGTCAGTCCCAACAGCAGACTGGCTTTGAGAAAAAGGTTTCATTAAAACCTTCAAACAAGGAGTGCACTGGGTTAAGAGGTTAGCAAGCCCATGTTCAGGACCCGAGTGCTGTTGTGTGGCAATCTACCATCATTTTTCCAGCTCCTTTATGAGGACATGAAAGGAGCTCCCAAGGGCATCCCCCTGGTCAATGGTGATGTCACCAGCTAATCTTTTCAACCCAGAAGTGCCTTAAATGGTGCCTCCAACACGAACAGGATTGTTATTGTAACTCTAAACTATTTATCAAATCTGACATGATGAGTCACGCTGCTTAGAATTAGAATTTTTCTTTTAAAAGTATCATTTTTAATCTAGTATTTTCCCCATACTTCTTCTTAAAATAATTGCCAGATTATTCCTTAGGCAATAGTCTATGAGAGGGCAAGTATTAAAGAACTCTTCAAGATGTTACGCTTGTGAGACCTTTTGCGGTATTCAGCAAAATTCTTAAAAATACACTTTGTCTCCTTTAATAGAGAATTACAGATCAGCTCATTCATCCAAATCTGGATCATTCTTCTAGTTTGGAAATTATTATCTGAAGAGGCCTATATGCAGTGTTATAAGATTTGCTGAATGCTAAATAGAGTAGAAAAAAATTGTTCTGGGGCTAAGCTTATTTTTATTTAGTTTTTGTTTCACATATCTATAAATAGTTATTTTCACAGGGCTCACACACTCTAGGAGCAGCATGTGATGTCCTTTAGAACTCTTGTGATTATCTTGCTTTTCTCCCTAATTCTGCTATATCAATTATAAGTACATTACAGGTAGTCCTCATCTTATGATCACAATTGAACCCCAAATTTCCATTGCTGAGCAAAATAGTCACTAAGTGAGTTTTGCCTCCTTTTATGAGCTTTCTTCCCACAGTTAAGTTAATCACTGCACTTGTTAAATTAGTAAGATGGTTGTTAAGTGAATATGGGTTCCCAAATGACTTTGCTTGTCAGAAGATAGAAAAAAATGATCACATGACCCCAGAACATTGTACAGCCATCGAAAATATAACCCATGTTCTGAATTTTGATCAGATGGCCATGAGGACACTGAATCAATCATAAGTGTGAAAAAATGGTTATAATAAGTCACTTTTTTCAGTGCTGTTATAACTTCAAATGGTCACTAAACAAATGATTGTAAGTCAAGGACTACCTATATATATATCTTCTAATTATAGTTAATTTGATTTTAGTTTTAGTTTAATTTTCCAAATCCTGAATTTGGTTATGATTTGAGTGATAATTATCACCGTTTAACATATCCTATCTTCAGGTAGAGCCAGCATTCTGATTGCTTTTGTAACTTTTTGGAGAAATTGAAAAAGAATTCTCAAAGACAATACTTCTGTGAAGTAAGACCTTTCTGTACCACTTTCCAAGTTTCTCACCACTCCATATTTACTGTTCAGCACCATACATCAAAACAATTTGGCTCTACAGCCGAGTGAAAGGATCATAACTCAAACACTGAATGCTAGGAAGACCTTAATTTAGAGACTAACAGGAATTTGAAATGATTCCTGGTTTACAGAGTGTCAGAGAGTGAATAAACCCTAATCTTTTGAAGTGGTTCTGCAAAGGGAGCCAACTGTGTTATGAGGACAACTTTTCTTCTGCTGAAAAGCTTCTCTCATTAGGAAGATTTTCCGCCATCATATTCATTTGGAATTTGCCTTTCTATAACTAAAGACTCTGAATTTATGGATGACACCAAACAGGACCTACTTCTTTCAGCCTCTCCCCCCGGACATCTGGAAATTATTGTTATATTTTCATCAACTTTCTTTCTCAAGACCAGCTGTACTCAGGTCCCTGAGTTTTTCCCCATAAGATCTAATTTCCATATCGCAGATTATCATAATTAATTTTCTTTCTTCTTTCAGACTCCAAAGTCTCATTATCCTGGAAAAAGTTTGAACTGATTTAAGAAATTTGCAAACGGTTTATGTGAATGTCTCTATATGCTTTGAGCCAGCCTTTTCAACCACAGTCTGAAATATTGAAGAGCTTTAGTATGGCATTTGTTTTATTTATTTATCTGAACCCTGGATAGGCTAAATGGCAAGTGGTAAAGAAAGATTTAAATTTCATTTCCTCACTAGACAGTCAGAACTGAAGAAGCTTTTTGAATGAAAAGCAAACAGTTTTCAAAGAAACCCCCCGCCCCGAAGAAAGTCCAGTTGCCTTTTGGGAAAAGTCCAGTTGCCTTTTGGAAAAAGCAAGTTTGCTGAAGATAGCAAAAATTGATCACATGATCTCAGAACACTGGGATAACAATGACCTGGATGATTGAGAATCTTCAGAAACATTTAAATTTAAACATTCAAAGAAGGGTAAATTTAATCTCTGGAAAAAAGAACCTTTGTCACAGCAGCAAAATGTTTTAAAGCTGAGATGGAAAACTTCTGCTGAGATTATTTTGAACAAAAGCTATTGTGATTTACCTTCCAGTAGGAAATGTGTCAAAGTCAAGATGCTGGGGGTGCAACATGGGTGGAACTTGCTAAGTGAACTAAGATCTTTAGGAAAATTTCTGATAGGCAGATTCTTTTAACAAATATCTGAAAATAACCACTCTGTGAAAAGTAGGTACAAATTGCAATACATATTAGAAGTGAATTGATATTTCAGTGCTGTCACACAATACTTGCTTTCCTTCCAGTTTTCTTTTGTTGGGTGATTCATTTAAACAGGAAGGCCACAAAATAATGAGAGAGAAAATAAAGATTCTTACATCTTAGGGTGTGTGGTCTACTTAGTAAAGTTTAAACAAAAGTCAAATATTGTACTCTTAATTCAACTGTTGCATCTTAAAGGAACAGATATATAATGTCTCCATTCATTCAAACACATATGGAAAAAAAAGTAGTGAAATTATTGGCTCTGATAGTCATACAAGAAGTGGAGCATTTTTAAAGGATCTTCTAGATTTATTACAGAGATGGATTAAAATTAGCAAGACCTGGATCACAATCTTTACTGAGCCACAAAGCCTACTAATCCATCAATCTTAATCCATCAATGGACCTTAATTCAGCAACACCACAAAACTATTGTGAAGATAAAAAGGTGGGAAACTTGTTCACAACCTTGCATTTTTCAGATGAAAAGCATATCTGATAAAGAAATTGTAATATTATTTATAAAGAAGAGAAAGATGATGCTGTTTTAAACTCAAAGAACTCTGTCAGCTTTAGGCTGGTATTTATATAGCTCAATTTTTCTATACATAAAGTTCACAGGACTCAAACAATATTGAATTGGTAATCCTCCTGCCTCAGTTACAGAGTTCCTTTCTTGATATTCTTCAGATCTTACAGAACTATAACTCCCAGAAATTCCCAGCAAATGGTGCAGAATACTGAATCACTGTTCAGCTAAGATTCTTTGCCAGTTTGTATCTAACCATGGCTCAGACTTACCCTGGAAAAGTGTTTTTATTCCATGCTGCATGATGTTGTCTTCTATGAGACAGGGTTAAATCATCCTAATTGGCACTGGGTCTTCCCTCCCCTAGTTAGCAGTAAGGGTAGCAAGACGAATATTGTATTATTGTCTGCAGCTCAAACCTGGTGGATCTGTATTTCAGCTCAGCAGTGGGAAAGGCCTTAGATTGATATCTTAGGATATCAGTAATATTTTTTTTCTAAAGAAGAAGCCTGTCGGTACCCCCCGCAGCTATGAGTGACTGCCACATTTATTCTAGATATGGTATTAAATAACTAGAAAATTAGAGGTTGATTTATAAACAACAGAGCACCCAACAAGCCTATTAAATAAGTCAAAGTGTTTATATATTCTTGCAAGTTTGGCTATTTTAATAAGAGATGGCAGCAACCTTAATAATTGCCAAGTGTCAAGGAAATTACTGGCTATGTGATAAAAAGAACCATGTCTCCATTCTTCTGTAGTCAGTAGGCACCATTGAAAGTTCAGCAACATTTGAAAGGCATCACATTGAAAAAGGCTGGGCTGGATACTTGGAAATCATCTAAAGGAAAGCACTCATATTCCTGTGCCTAGTTAAGGTTAATATAACAAATCTTGATTTTGTTTGTTTGTTTGTTTATTTCTCACATTTAGATGGCTGCCCATTTCACAAAAAGCAACCCTGATTGGTGTGTACAGCAATCGACATGTGTGTGTATGTGAAAAGAAATAGCAAATGCTTTCAATTAAAAAAAAAACCCAAAGATCTGGCCCCTAAAGTAAACACTATAAAACTTTGGGGTGCCAGTTGCACTGTCTAGTGAAAATACAGTAGGAGATGTTAGACTCTGGATTTAATAGATTGTTGGGAATCCTCATTTTTAAAGGCAAAATATATTTTCTTGACAATGCAGAAATCAATTTCTACCATGTTTTCAAATCTTTCTCATTCTGTTGAAGGGACCCTAAATCTTACTCTCTGTACAGCCAAAATAACACTACTGACCTTGTGGGCTGTGATGATATGTTGGACCATTTACCCTATGCTTCCACTTATGATCTACCTGTCTTTTCATAAAAAGCTCAAACATTGCAAAACATCATCAACCTTACTTGACCACCTTCCAGTGGCAGTTAACCCCAGGTATATATATCTGTGCCTTCATATTTTTATATATAAGTTGCTTAGAGATTAGGAGAACATAATTATGGTATGCTTTCATATCTATGAAATGTTAGCATCATAAAAACAAGTATGTATACATTTTCAAGTGAAAAGTTTGTTCCTACTTTTAATGAACCCACTTGTTATAAGCAAAGTACCTGATATGAAACACTACCTGCTGAGTGAGAAGTAGCATCTTACACAGTGTAAAACTCCAGGAAAACATTCAATGGGCCATTGAACAAGCTGCATGAAAAAGTAGAAACACTTTTACAAAAAGCGTGTAAGATCAGAAAAGGTTTATGAATAGGGCTTGCATCAGCTGATACTTCCTAATCAGCAGGTATCATGTGCAAAATGACAGAATGTTTAAGAAATCACTGGGCATCTCCAGAACTTTTGAAATTGGGTATCTTTAATTCTGCCAAACTTGAAATGTTGATGGTAGGCAGTGAACACCCTTAACCAATCAATACTCTTTCGACTGATAATAGGAAACTTCAAAATTAATAATCTGGTCTCTTCCCTCTGAGCTATCACAGAAGTTAAAAAACAAAAAACCTTTTCTTTCTCAATGCCGGACACCCACTCTCAAAACTAGAAGCTTTCTTCGCCCAAAGTTTTATGCAATTGTCTATCATTTTGCAAAAAAATCAGCTTCTGGAGGTTGATAGGGAAGGCCAATGGCTTGCTTGAGTCAGATGCTGTGGAAGAAAACTTGTGCACAATGGGTGATTATTTTTATCCCCAACAAAAATTATAAATTCACTAGAAACAATTGAAAGGACTGAGAAAAGTGTCAAATCTGCTAGAGAGTTTTAAGTTCAGGCTACATGTGGAAGAAATTTCCACAAAAGAGATGATGAGCTACCCCCATAACCTGCAGCTCTGGTCTTATAAATTACAAAATAGAAGTTCTGCAATTTGTGCTGAACTACCTCTCACCAAAAGTAAATTGTTTTGGCTGTCCAGGGAGGAATATGACAACAGAGGAATATGGCTCAAATGTGGGAAGAATGCCAAAGTTCTTTGTGAAAGTATCTTCTATTTTGGAACATTTTATTTCAATTTTATAATGCATATAATAGACACCTGCACAATTGATTACACAGATACTATTTTGAAAATGAGTAGTTTTGGTATTTCTCCTACATGGTGAGTGACCTTCTCATGATGAAATATCAAGATCTCAGATAGCCATTCAGGGGTTTTATTTATTTATTTGAATTTATAAACCACCCAGTTCCAGTGGACTCCAATAGGTTATTTGACTGTGGTGCCAATCTTTGTGGCTGGAAAGTGGCCACTCTTATTTTAAAGTATTTTTTATATCAGAGGGCATTGAAAATAAAAGTGTTTTCAAGCATGTTTGGTGTGATTTCATAAATTTTATTAAAATAAAAACACAAAAGCATATAGAAGTGGAACAATTACGTTAAAAGAAAAGTGGTATCAATAGTGATAGGCTCCTTAGGTGCAATCCCCAAATAACTGGAGCATCCCTTGAACACAGTTGGCATTGACAAAATCACCACCTGTCCCAATTGCAAAAGGCAGCTTTGCTTGGTACATCTTACATCCTGTGACAAAACTTTTAACTCCATCAAACATCCACATCTGCCTATCCCAGATCTTTGGGAAGGACTCAACAAGGAAGATATAAATGCCAAATTCAGTATAAACATCTGATTGACTCTATGACTAACCATACTAAAAACCTGTTTTATATGGGAGTCAACTAATATCACAAGGAAGTCATCCTACCTTCCTGCTCTATATCCTTTGTATCTCTGCCATATTCTCTGTGGTTATAGCTTAATGATATTGCTTTCTTTTTAAATCAGGTGGCAGTTTTTACAACATATGGAGGAGCAAGGTAGGAGGATCCTGATAAAAACTTTAAAGACAACAGTGTTCTTAAAAATACAGCTGCACAGGCAGAACTTGAATAAGACTCTTGCATCTTGAGTAAGGTATAGAATTAGCATTCACATTCTCAAAATTAATACAGCTCCTGGCAAGGAGGACATGAATCTCCAGAAGATGTTTGAGGTAAACATTTGTTCTCTCTTATTTTGTAGTTCTACCAACATTTGGTCTGAGAAAACACATCTGCTCAGCTAACGTTTTTTTTCCTCCTAGCAATTAAGAGTACATGTCTATATTTCATAAAACAACCTAAACCTGTTGAATTCCATCATTGGCAGATTGGCTGACTGTGAAATGATATATTTGCCTTGAGGCCCCTCTGCTACTGTATTTAGCAGGGTCCTTACCATCTGAAATGACTTAAGCCTTATACTGTATCCTTTTGGGTAATCAGAATAAAATCTATGTACTGTATGTGTTATTCTGCTTATGAATTTCAGATAAAATCATGTGTTTCTATCTCAAATTCATCTAAAATTCTGGGTTTGTGCAAGGTGGACAGAACTGATAAAGAAAATTGAAAATTAGCACATTAGAAAAGGATATTTTTATTTTTAATCATGATAATAGTCATTATTTAAATGTAAATGATCATGTTATGAATTCAAGTATAATTTTGAAAAAAATCTTATAGATTCTGGAGCTGGATGTTGCCTGTTGAGATAAACATGTGGTATTATCATGATTAGAGTCCAAATTTATTCTCCCTGTACTAAAGGTGTAATATTAATCTGCATCGGTTCATAGATAAAGGTTGGAATAAATGTTAATATTTCAAATTTCTTTTAATTAAAAATTCAATTATTTGTATTTTAAGGTTCTAGCCAAATGAACGGCACAGGCTTTTAATACAGTTTTAAATTATCACAGATAATAATGAAATGCTATGCTATAATCTAGATTAGGAGGGAATCAACCCTGACTGTTCTTTTGGAAGGACAAATACTGAAGCTGAAGGTCAAACATTTTGGCACCTAATGAAAAGAGATGACTCATTGGAAAAGATGAATGTTGGGAAAGATTGATGGCAAAAGGAGAGGGAATGGCAGAGGATGAGATTCTTAGATAGTGTCATCAGTTCAATAAATATGAATTTGGACAAGCTCTAAAAGACAGTGGAGACAGGGAAGCATGATGAGCCATGGTCTATGGCAGGGCTGTCAAACTCGTGGCCCATGTGCTGGGTGCATCACATGCTGGCCATGCCCAGGCCCGATTTAGCAAAGGGGGAAAACTCATGATACATGTGCTGGCAGAGGAATTCTAGGAGTTGAAGTCCAGAAGTCATAAAGTTGCCAAGGTTGGGGACCCCTGATTTATACTATGGTTAATTTCCCCTATTAACATCCTATGCTCTCAAGGCAACTAAGCATTCTTCCCAGCTTTTTATTTTCTTAGAAAAATGTGCATATTAATTCAATCCTCTAATTAATCTCAATCTGGTTCTATCCTTGTTATAATTAAATGGCTTTCCAGGGGAAATGTTGCACATTTTTATGTTATCAACACATTTTTGTTGTTGCTGTGATTGAATATCTCCAGGCAGTTTTGAAATGAACCTTCTCATTTGGTCCTACAATTCTGAAATGAAGAATATTGTGTCTTACAACTGTTATTTTCTAATTATAGTGAATCTCCCAGAAAATGGATAAACAAAAGAAAATTATTCCAACATCAGTTTTATTAGTATTCTTCATCATTTTCAGTAATATGGTTTTTTACAAAAAATATTTATGGAGAATTGGATTGTCATTGGAACATTCTAGAAATTAATTTTTTCTGGTGTTAAAATTTTATGTTTTCATTTTGAAATCCAGATAGTGCCTAGACTATGGTGGTTAAACTTTTTGGGCTCCTGTGCCAAAAATTGCATGCGTGTTTGTACGCGCACACTCTCATGCCAGCACCCAGAAGGTAATGCGCACAGCTCCCCATGTCCCCTGCGCATACGCATGCAATTCCCCCCACTCCCCTACCTGCACTGCACCTCCAAAATACAGGAAGTGACAGAAAGTGATGAAACAGGCCTATTTTTCGGCCTCCAAAGACTGCAGAGGCTCAAGCTCTGGGAGGACGAAAAAGGCCAGAAAATCACCTGGGAGGCGCATGCATACCTTACCTGAGGTAAGTTTGCCTGGGGCTTGCATGCCTTCACAAATGGCTCCACATGCCACCTGTGGCACGCGTGCAATAGGTTCGCCATCACGGGCACAGACTATCCAGAGGTGCTGGGTCTGTTTCTAGGAAATTATTATTTAGAAAGCCACTGATTATCAGGGAGATATGGAAGCTATTCAGGGAACAGTCAGAATCATTCTCCTCTCTAAAGATGGGACACTCAATATCACTAATATTTTTCATAAAAACAATACTGGGTTCATCTATTTTTAAAAATGTTTAAAGAAAATTTTGTTTGATTTTTTTAAATTTATAACACCACTGAGAAGCACAATCAATCTGTCACCATGTGTTATAGTTAAGAATTTTTGTGTCATTAGCTCAAATCTGTTTTTCTTCATATACTTTTAACCACAGCTTTGGATCTTGCCTGTAGCTATTGTTCACTTCCTTCTTCAGTTGTTGGCATTGTTTCTTAATGTAAAATAAATTAAGGTAAAGCTCAATACTATATTGTAGTACTAACCATAATTTATTAAATAGGAGTAATTGGCCTTTTGAGAACATTGTGTCTAAATCCTCTTGCTAGGAAGTAAAGCTTATTGAACTTAAAAGCATTTATTTTCATGTACATTTGCTTGTACAGTAGGCTTCAAGTAAATTACTCTTTGGCAGAATTTAGAACAGAAATAATTGAAAGTCTGGACATAGAACTAAGCTAATGTAGAAGACTTGTTCATCAGAAGGACTTGGGTCAACTTAAAAGCTGTAGAAAAAGTTATTGTAATTTATCAATCAATAATCAGTTAAATAACAGGAAGTGGAGAAAATAGGCAATCCCTGTAATGGAGCAAATAAAAAGTAGGTCACCAAGGATTGGGTAAGGATTGGTATTTATTCCCTGAGGATCCTCCATTATTGATCACAAACATGTAATAATCAGGATCAACAACTGTTTGTGAAAGCTAAACCACAAACTCTTTTTCATTCTATAGTCTTTCTTGTAATCTACCAACTTCTTCATCTCAATTAATTTCTGCTACCAATATACAGACTTTCATCTGTATTCCCAATATATCTATGCATTGAAAATATTTTGACAACTTGATTCAAGCAATAAATCTATTTTGGACTATAAAAATACCATGGAATGATATGAGTTCATGTTATCTGAATGGCGAGATTCCAAATTTCAAATCTATATTCTCTCCAAAACCAGAGTAGCGAGTGGTGAAATTGCCAACTGTTCAGATGACACCAATCACTGAAGAAATAATAAAAATAGAAGGCAAATATATCTCATTTTCAAATTAAATACATAAACATTTGAAAAGCAGTTCAATATAGATAACTGCCTTGAGCCAAAATGTCCTCCCTTCACATACAGTGTGAAGTTTGAGTTAGTTATAACTGAGTGGGAGTAAGAAAACCTTGGGATTAGGTTGTAGAGTTCAGTAAAAATACTGATAGATAATTCAGAACTTTAAGAGCAAATATGTTAGGAATAATTAAGAAAGAGATTAGTGCATCCAATATTGTAGTTACAGTATTTCTTACACATTGCTAATGTGATCACATACATTTTTGGAGATATCAACATCTCCAAATAAGAATATAGTACTGCAAAAATGCAAAAGGCGGGCTTCCAAAAGATTAGGCAATAAAAGCAATTTGACACCTTATACAAACACTCAGTTCTCTGGAAAAGGCTGTATTGTTGGGAAAGGTGGAAGGAAAGGATAATTCAGTTACAGTGGTGATGACTGCATTGTTGGGAGACTTGAAACTACAGGTTAAGGATAGATTATTCTGGAGAAAATCTATGTGTTTTCTAGAATTCAAAAACAGCTCAATAACACATAATTCATAAGAAAATTTACATTTTTTTAAAGAATAGAAGATAGTTTTTAAAACATTTTCTTTATCTTGGATAACATTAGAATCTTGGTTCTCCCATGAAGCATAATAGAAAGACAGTAAAAATAGATAACAATGCATAATTAAACAGCAGAATTCACTATCATAATATGGAATGTTTACATACACAAATCAAACAAAATCACAGAACATAAAATTCTCAGTGGTTACATATTTTCTGCAACTTGTTCACTCACTTTCCAGTTTCTGGAGAAAGATGGAAAATGTACACATAACACAACAAAATTAAAATCCTATAGTCATACTGACTTTCTAATAACAGAATTATCTGTATTTGCTTGCCAACTACATAGTTCTTTGTGTTACAACAATTTCTAAATCTTTGGTATATCCACATCTTCTAATCTTACTGAATTTTGTGATACCATATTAGCTCAAAGTGAATAATAGTGGGAGAGATCTATATAATACAAGTCCTTCTACACTTCCAGCATAAAGAAGTTGGCAAGCCAAACTTTTAAAATTCACCCTCTGAAGTGCCCAATAAGCTTACCATGAACTCTTTTGTTGAATAAATATCTCGTAATATAATAGAATACCGTTCCTTATAATGATAGCTTTTTATTTTAAGTTTATTGAAGATAAACAATATTTATCTGCTGGTAATATAGATGGACCCAGATTGTGAAACCAATAAATATTTCAATTTATTGCAGTTTGGAGCATTGTGATAACTTATTTTAAAACATGATTAGCAATAATGTTATCTAAAATAATATTGGGTAATCTGTATCAATACCTTTGCTTGATGATGACTTTAAGAAAATGAGATTTATTTGCAATTTTCAAATTAGGATTACCACAGAATATAAATTGGTCATCTGAATAGAGATTAAAATGATATTTCATCATAGCATCTCCTATATTAAATCAGATGGGTTGAATTTCATAATTAGTTAGCATGGCAAAAAGCTAGCAGAGAAAGAGGAGCTAGAGCTACAACTTAACATGTCTGGGACATTACATTCAGAAACTTTCATCTGAGAATTTGTTGTCCGTAGAATCAATTTGTTAGAAACAATAAAAAAAACCCATTCTGTGCTTAAAGATATTTCACATCTGATGTGGAGGTGATAATCAAGGGTGGATGACTGATGTGTCTTCTCTTTGCAATTCTCATAAGAAGGAGGAGAAGAGGAGGCATGAAGGAGGAGGCATGAAGTCCAAGAATAAATACATATTTCAAACACGCAGATGTATAAGTGTTGTTCTATGACTTGGAACTAGAAATAGATCCATCAGTCACTCTGTCTTGTTTTATGGAACTTCATAACACATATCACATTCAAAATTATGTTGGATGATAAGAGATGCCCCGATGGAACTCAGAAGTATAGTTAAGGGAGAGATTTTGGAAATGAGAAAAGGCATACTGTCAGGGATGGGATTCAATTTTTTTAACAATTGGTTCTGTGGGCGTGGCTTAGTTGGTGGGCATGGCTTGGTGGTCATGAGACTGGCTGGGTGTGGTCTACTCAACATCACTCACATCGAGGCACGCATCTCCTCGCCTGGCCTCTCATGACTGTGGGGATGCTGCAACAGTTGTAAGTGTGAAAAACAGTCATAAGACACTTTTTTCAATGCCATTGTAACTTTGAATGGCCACTCCACACAAGCAAAGTACCAGCAAAGGAGGGGAAAAAAACTCCAGAGAAGTTCATGAGACAGAAAGTCTAGTCCTGCCAAGAATGTAATAAGGGTTAATGGAGAGACAGTTTCTGTAAGCAACACCAGAATGTTTCCTTCCTGTCTTCCTTACCGGATTAGGCCAGTAATTTCTTCTAACAACCGGTTCTCTGAACTGCTTAGAATGTTAACAATAGCGAATAGGTGCGAACCAGTAGAATCCCATCCCTGCATACTGTGAACTTGTTGAACTGCTATAATATAGGTATCCCTGTACAAGAATGTGGTTACAGATGAATATAAGCAAAACCTATTTATTATGAAGAAATAACAGAATAACAGAGTTGGAAGGGACCTTGGAGGTCTTCTAGTCCAACCCCCTGCTAAAGCAGGAAACCCAAACCATTTCACACCATCTTCTCTGCATTCTGCAAATAGTTTAGAGAAAAAGCATTGGATAGGTTGTTGTCTGAAAAATATAAAAAACCAATCTTAAATCTTTTTTTTTTTTTAAAAAAAGAGAGTGTAAACATGTGTATGGCTGGAAACAAAGAGCTAGAATAAGATACAGCCATGACAGTGATTTTTGAAAGCTGGATACAATACAGTTTCCCCCACTAATTGCTAAATAAGATGTTGTCTTCTATTTCTTGAACCGACAGAAAAATATGGCAGAATAAATTATTGGTAATGAGGCTGTTATATTCCTATAGAAAGCCAAATTAAAGAAAAGTATAGGTGGGTACACCAACATTCACCCATCTCCTTAATATAGGGAAGGCAGGGATTGGCAAGCATAATTAGGTTCTTGGTATTGATGGCTACAGGATTTAGCCACTTGTCAGCTGGTTTGATTAAAAAGTTCCTGAATTGGACAAGTGCATTGGGGGAAGTGGAAGAAAATGCTCCTGATACTTCAGCTAAGTGCAAATGTTCCTCTATACTCAGCAGTCAAACCATTTCTAAACTTGGGTTACTACTCTTCTTTTAAAAAGAGCTGAAATTAATATCAAGGAATAGTCTGGCTGACAGGTATGCAAAAGATTATGGGACAAAATGGAAGATAATTATAACAAACCAAGTCTGATCTTGATTAGTGCTGCAAGAGAACATCAACACTGGAGCAAGTGAAGAAAAAGTTAATGCTGAAGTTATTATAGACAGCAACCTGAAATGGCACATGGACTATCCCAAATAGTATAGGAAATAAGTAAATTCCCCCTCATCAACAAATAAAGATAATACAAAGTTCAGCCATGTAAATTCCCTTGTAGCAGAAGCAGCAGAAAAAAAACAATTTGTCTGGTGGTTATAGAACTAGCAACACACATCTACAGAATAGTAACAGTAACTAGGTCTATTGGGCCTTTGCTCCTCTCCATGTTGTGCATTAGTTTTATCTGTCCTTGGGCTACAAAGTCTTTCTACAGGTAGCCCTTCACTTATGACCACAATTGAGCCCAAATTTCTATTGCTATGTGAGACAGGTGTTTAGTGAATTTTGCCCCATTTTATGACTTTTATTGACATGGTTATTAAATGAATCATTGCAGTTGTTAAGTTAATCACATGGCTGTTAAGTGAAGATGGCTTCCCCATGGACTTAATTTGTCAGAGGGTTGCAAAAGATAATAACACGATCCCAGGACAACTGGGACACTGCAACCATCATAAATACGAGTCAGTTGCCAAGTGTATGAATTTTGATTACATGACTATGGAGTTGCTGAAATGATTGTAAATGTGGGAAATGATCATAAGTCACTTTTTTTCAGTGCCGTTGTAACTTCACAGTCACTAAATGAATGGTTGAACTTAAGGACTACCTGTATTTCCTATTTGGAGTACTGCAATGTACTGTATGTAGGCCTGTTGAAAGACTGCTTGGAAGTGGCAACTGATACAGAATGCAGTAGAATTTAGTGCGGCTTGGTTTAGCCACAGAATACTTCTCTGTAAACTTTACTGATTCAGAAGTTCCAATGGCCATCTGGATGCAGTTCAAGGTGCTCATCGCCTCCAGTGACCTTATGGCATAAGACTGGGTTATTGGAGAATTACTTGTCTCCAATTACTTCTGTTTATTCAGGGGTGCAGAGGGCAGACTCACTCTTCCATTAAGCAAAGCCATCTATTCAGACCTGAAAAGGCTATTTCTATGTCATGGCCCCTGCCCAGGCCGAGCTGCAACTGTCCCTCTCTTGCCAGCACCATCTCCAACAACAGTGGCAGCAGTGGCAGGAACCGTGGAAGCGTTTCAGCCACTTCTCGGGTGGGGGAGCTGCCTCTGTAACTTCCACGGTTCCCGCTGCTGCTGCCGCTGTTATTGGAGATGGCGCTGGCGAGAGAGGGACAGCTGCAGCTCAGCCTGGGTGCTTGGAATGCAGGAAGGGGCTGAGCACCGGGACTTTTCCAAACTTGCAGAGTCTGAGGCTGGAGCACCAAGGGTAGCAGCAGCAGAGATGCTCGCTCTTCTCACGCCCACCCAGCCTCTCGGGATTAAACCAAAATGCAGCATGCGGCACTCCCAGGTACCTCAAAATCTTTTTTTTCCTGTTGTTACGGGGATGGGGGAAAGCGGGAGCGACTCAGATGCTGTTGTTGGAGATGGCACTGGTGCGTGGGGGGGGGGGGGAGAAATTAATTCACCCCCGAAAAGATGTCCTAGCCATTTTTTCGGGGCTCAGAAAAAAACAAGGCCCGGCCTTATTTTGTGAGAAACATGGTAGCTGTTTGCACTATGTTGATTGTTAATCAACCTGAGTCATGCATCTGGTCATATATGTCTGTTTAATAACTAGACAAACAATTGCACAATGCTGAAGCAGTTACTCTTGTAGCTGAAAATGCAGATGCTTTGCAATCTCTAGTATTGAAAGTTAAAGAGCACAGTGAAAAAAAGGGACTAAGATTAAATATTAAGACCAAAGTAATTACAACAGACACAGCAACCAACCTTAGAATGGACAATGAAGAGTGGGATAGCTTTGCCTTTTAGAATCAAGGATCAACCATAAAGCTAGCTGTCAGGAAATATGCCATAGTGAGAGAATAAATGGGGAACTCATCAAATTTGAAGATGACATCAAGTTGGCAGGAATAGTCAACATTCCAGAAGATAGGCTTAAGATACAGAAAGATCTTAACAGACTTGAACATTTGGTAATATCTAACAAAATGAAATTCAATGGTGAAAAAAAAGTGAGGTTCTGCACTTAGTTCAGAAAAACCAAATGCACAAGTGATCTAGGTGGTACCTGGCTCTATAGTAGTATTGTGAGAGGAATCATGGAGTCCTACTGGATAATCACTTAAATTTGAGCCAGCGGTATGCTGCAGTGCCAAAAAAGCCAACATGGTCCTAGGCTGCATTAACAGAGGGTTAGAATCAAGATCACACGAAGTGTTAATATCATACTATAATGGCTTGATAAGAACGTATTTGGAATACTGCATCAAATTTTGGTTGCCATTGTGTAAAAAATTATATTGAGACTCTAGAAAGAGTAAAGAGAAGAGCAACAAAGATGATTAGAGGACTGGAGGCTGAAATAAATAAAGAATGGTTGCTGGAATTGGGTATGCCTAGTTTAATGAAAAGAAAGACTAGGAGTGACATGATAGCAATTTTAGTTAAGGGGTTGCCATAAAGAAGAGGGAACCAACCTATTCTCCAAAGCACCTGAGGGCAAGACAAGAAGTAATGGATGGAAATTAATCAAGGAGAGAAGCAACCTAGAACTAAGGAGAAATTTCCTGACAATTAGAACAATAATAGGTAGAATGACTTGCCTCCAGAAGTTGTGAACACTGGAAGTTTTCAAGAAGAGATCGATCAGAATAGAACTAAGCAGAGGGTTGGACTAGAAGACCTCCAATGTCCCTTCCAATTCTGTTATTCTGCCACAGACTATCACTGTGGTGGATATCAATGAAAGCCCTGAAAACATTATTCAGATGTCACAATGTGATTATGCAGCAAAGATGAGAATTGTATGAACACTGGTTTTCCCTGTGACACTTTATGGATGTAAAAGTTGAACTTCAAAGATGGAGAATACTGATGTTTGAACTCTGATGTTGGAGAGCACTCCTAAGATGACTATAGCCAGGAAAACAAACTGATCTATTATAGAACAAATAAATCCAGTGTTCTTGCTTGAGAAACAAATGGCCATCTTGAGGCTACTACTGTATATTATGGGCACATTATTCAAAAAGTAATCTTTGAGAGATTCATGACACTGAAAAAGTAGAAGGAAAGACAAGAAGAGGACAACCAATAGCAAGGTGGATAGACTTGATTGCAAAAGCAGCTATCCATCATTAAGAGAGTTAAAAGATCAGGTTGAGAACAGACATCTTGGAGACAATCTGTCTGAATTGATGGCATGTATTCATTCACACATGCATAATATTCCTTGTACTTGCAGCTTAGCACAAGGCATTCATGATCAATTTTCTCATTTTTATTTTTTTTACAAATAAAAGGAAATACTGTTCAATATGAAAAATGCTACCTCACTTCTTTCCACTCCAGTTTACATGCAGAGTAAGCATGCAGAGAGTCAGGCTTGTTGAGCCACAGTTTTGCAAGCAGTGTGTGAAAGATGATAATTTATGTGTGAGAAAATTGTATGTTTATGTAAATGGTAGATCAATTAATTTTACAAACTGGCTGCCTTGTTTTACAGATGATTAATTTCAATTAGTGGTCATTAATTCAGTTAGTATTAAGAGTTGTTGTTGCGCCCTAGCCCTTCTACATTTTGGAGTGCAAACACAGAGATATATATCAGGGAAAATATATTCCAGATTGGTTTTTAGTAAATTTAGAAATTAGCAAAAGAAGAAAATTGGAAAGTGTACATATTTTTGTTTGTCTATTTATACCCCCCCCCCCCTGTAATTTTCCTTTTAAGGAGGTTATTTTCTTAAACTCAGTGTTATCTTCTTTTGGAGTAAATATATTTTTCAGGATTTTAGTTCTGGTCTGGCTGGCTGATTTTATAGCTCAAATTGTAAAGTTTTTTGCTTTGTAGTTTCAAGAACTTGGTGCAAATCTTTGTGGCTAAGGACACAGGAAAGTTGACAAATCTATGCTACTTTCTGAATAGTCTCTTCTGTTGTATAAAGTTGGGGGGGGGGGGGGGGGGGGGGGGGGGGGGGGGGGGGGGGGGGGGGGGGGGGGGGGGGGGGGGGGGGGGGGGGTTTTTTTTTTTTTTTTTTTTTTTTTTTTTTCTTGCTCAAAAAAAAAAAAATAAAAAAAAAAGAGGGGGGGGGGGGGGGGGGGGGGGGGGGGGTATAATAAATTAATTTTTTTTTGTTTTGTGGGGGGGGGGGGGTTTTTTTTTGGGGGTGGGTTTTTTTCTTTTCTTTTTTGGTAATACAATATCCAAGTTTTTTTCCCCAGGTTAAAGTGTATATGATAAAAAGACTTTAAATATTTTTTATTTCATAACTTTGTATATGTGTATCTAATTAATTTTTGTCTTAAATTAGCATTTAAAACCTATTCAGATTTCATGTTTGAATGAGTTGGTAATATTAATTTTAAAAATTGCCAATATACATCAGATTTAACGGGATATGTTTTAATATATTGCTTTTGCTTCTTATATATACCACTAGATATAGTATTTAGGTTTTTTCCATTTTATAAATTTCAAATATAATTTGCATCGTTCCTTTCCCCTACTTCCTTCACCAATGTAGGTTGTTCAAACTCTAATCTGAGAATTAGAGTTTGGACAGATACACAATATTCTTTTCATTTCCAGATCCTCTTGAAAATAGAGTTAAATTAGGATGAAAATATGAAAGAAAAAAATTGTCTGTAACATACACATATTTTCCTATAATTTTAGCCTCTATTGCATAGGCATTCTATATACTGTTTTCTCTATTTCCATCTCTAAAATAGATGTAAAGAACAATATTTGAAAATGAAATACAGAACTATACTTTTGTCAGCATGCCCAAGTTCAATATGTTTTCCCAGTTTCAAAAGACTTAGTTGACCATGGCTGATTAAAAACAGGAGAAAAATCCTGAAGCTTTGTTTAACTTGGATGGGAGACAATCAGCATACCTTAGGAATGCAGACTAGATTGGGAAACTGGAAATACGTCTTAGAGGAAGGCAGTGGCAACCTACTTATGTAAATCTTAGAATAAAAAAGGTGGGCATATGTACCTAGTAAACTGAAAGTGAGCTTGTCTCAAAGTAGATTTTGTTGTTGATTGTATTATGAACAAAGAGAGAATACTGAAGAGACTAATGAAACCATAGGCCTCCATTTTTTTAGATTGCAGTGCTCAATATGTTTTGGGTGAAGTTCACAGTTGGCTTTTTAGATTGTAAAAAGTGTAGAGGGAGCACTTTTGAAAAAAAAAAACTAGACAAATCACATTGATCTTGCTAGTAATATGTTTAGGTGAATGTGTTCCAATAGCTAGAGACAAAATGGAAGTGGAACATGTTTGAAATAGTTAAGTACTGTACTTTTATTTTTCTCCAAAGGTGCTTTTTCAAGAGGTAATTTGGACTTCCTTGTTTTTCTTTGAAGACGTTTCACTTCTTATCCAAGAAGCTTCTTCAGCCCAGAATGGATGGTGGGGAATGGAAGAATTTATATTCCTTGCAGACAGCAAAGAATTTAGAGGGTTATTGAGGTCACTTGGAGCAGTGGTTGTCAACTGGTGGTCCGCGGCCCACTGGCGGTCCATGAGAAAATTTTGATGAGCCACACTTGTGTCTGCTACAGGGATGGACTGATGCACGTGGGGAGGGAGGATAGCGCACAGGAAATTGCAGCATCAGAAACCTTCCCAGGTGTTCCCTGGCCTGCAAGGGGGTGGGGGTGGGGGAAAAAGAACCTCTAAACTGGTGCTGGGTGGTGGGAATCTGATGTCTGGAGGACGATGAGCCACATGCTGAAGACCAGATGGCTGGCGAGGAGGTGGGGCAATCCTACTGTCTCCCTAGCAAACCCGTGTCGTGGCTGTTGCTTCCTGCCTCAGCGCATCGAGGAAGCCGAGCAGCAGTGGGAAGAGCGTGGACCTTGTGAGCCAAAGGAAGTGGTTGCCAGCAATGCCCTCAGGTGAAGATGTTGTGAGATGGAGGCTCGCCCCTCCCCTCAGAAGCTTTTCTTCCTCCTCACCAGAAATGCTCACACACCCAGCAGGAAGGAGGAGGCTTGGTGGGTGCCAGAGGGGCGGTGAGCGCTTTGCATGTGAGTGCTTCTGGTGAGGAGGAAGAGAAGCTCCTGAGGGAAGGGGCATGGGAGATCATGCCCTTTCCTCGCTGGCCAGGGAACACCTAGGAAGAGCTCCAATGCCGCAATCTCCCGTACATATCAGTCCATCTGCACCCCCATTGCCTCACTTCCCCATCAGCCATCTGGTCTTCAGCACGTGGCTCGTTGGCCTCCGGACATCAGGTTCTCACCACCTAGTACCAGTTCACAGGTTCCTTTCCCCCATCCCACCCCTGGGGACAGAGACAGAGATGGGGAAGTGAGAGTGAGAGTGAGAGTGAGAGTGAGAGTGAGAGTGAGAGTGAGAGTGAGAGAGAAAGAAAGAAAGAAAGAAAGAAAGAAAGAAAGAAAGAAAGAAAGAAAGAAAGAAAGAAAGAAAGAAAGAAAGAAAGAAAGAAAGAAAGAAAGGGAGAAGGAGAGAGGGAGCTGCTGAAAAGACTGTGTTGTGGAACTGTGTTTTCTGTAGGATATTTTTTGCCCTGTGTTCTTCACAGCTGAACACAGGTGCAGACTGTTGGGGATGATTCTTTGTTGTCTTTAGCTCAAACTGAAATGCAAACGGATTCTATAGTCTGTAATTTTTCTTGAAATCCATTCATACTCCCACAACGTTTGAAGGGTATTCATCCCAAAGTGAATCTATGTTCTATGGAGATTCTCAGTCATCCAGTGTCAAAAATGCTTTTTCAAGAGGCAACTGGACTTTCTTGTTTTTCTTTGAAGACATTTAGCTTCTCATCTAAAAAGCTTCTTCAGCTCATATAAACCCTTCCATCCCCTACCATCCAGTCAGAGATGAAGAAGGCTCAGTATCATCCTCTGAATGACCGCCTATTACTTTTTGTTCTATTCTTTTTTTATATATATATATATATTTCATGCCAAAAACATACTATGTACCCTGCTTTGGTGTTCATAGTTTCCTTCCTTATTTTTCCTAATTATAATATGCAATGTTGTGTGTTCAGCTCAAGATAACTATCATATAATTATCAATAAATAGCAATAACAATAGACTTATAGAATGCTATTTAGTCTAACATGGCTGAAGAACATGTGTTGAGTCATAAACCTACATCAGAGAAGCATCAGTGTTTAGTAGGCGATTATTAATCACCAAGTATTTCTCTATTCAACTTGTGAATTATGACTGAATTTTCTGGAAGTGAAATAGCATTAGTCATCCTGGAAAAAAAAGCATTTGGAACATGTTCAGAGATTTTTTGGAATGGGGAGACAGCTCAGTGGAAATGCATATATCTTTCTTAGAAAAATGTATACATTTTAGCAGAAACATGTTCATATACAGTTCTGTTTCAAATTTAGTCTTAAACTGTTCAAAATCAAAACATCTTTTTTTCCACTTCAAAACTTTCTAATAATTGTACACAAGAGAACCATTGACAAGTGTACATTTTTTACCACCAGATCTTCTCTTGATTTTATTTTACATTGTTCTTGACAAAATTCTAATATGACACAATGTTCTACATTTGTGCTTACTTATCATTTCTGTTATACTGAGAACCACAAAAGTAATTTTGGGGAACAACATGCATTTACATCTATATTCTCAGTATAGCAGATATAACAAAATGTTTTCTAAAAAATACATTAGTCTTATTGTATCATAAGTGTCCAGGCCACCCAAATCACAAGTCATGTTCTAACTCCAAAAACCTTCTATTTTTCAGCAATGTCCACTCTCATCCAAACTAAACAGCAAGCTGCAAAATATAATTTCAAGAAAAAAATTCTCCTATCCTATTTCTTTTACATTTATATGATTTCTTTCCTTGCCACACAAATTTACTGTAGGTACATTATAACTTTCTTTCATGATTTAAATGGTTGTCAAATCAATTGTCAAAACAGGTATTCTCTGAAACAAAAATAACATACCGAGCAAAAACATTCACCTCAATCTTAAAACTCTCTCCAACAATAACAACTGTATTTTTGGGATTTCAATGTATCTTTTAAAACTTCATTCCATGTCTTAATATAATTATTTTGAAATAACATACAGTTAATATTTGACATTGTAATACACAAGTATTTCATCTTCTTTTTTATCATAAAGTGATTACTGCATCACTTTCAACTCAATCTTTATAATTTATTCTAGAATATTCTCAGGTATCAATGACAATAGATCTACAGAGGACACTGTAGCCATCACTCTTCACACTGCTCTGACTCATCTAGAACAGTGGGTGGGGGGGGCTATGTGAGGATGCTTTTTGTAGATTTTAGTTCTGCTAAATTTAACACAATTCTTCTACATTGACTAGTGTCTAAACTTCTGGACCTTGGACTTTCTTATTCAATCTGCCTTTGGATTATGGATTTCCTGTCTGGCCACTCACAGAGGGTCAGGTAGGTAATCATATCTCTTCAACCTTTATTCTTAACACTGGTACACCACAGAGTTGCATGCTGAGTCACTTACTCTATGCTCTTTATGTGGACTGTATCCCCAGTCACACTAGTAATACTATTACTAAATTTGCAGATGATACAACAGTGGTGGGACTCATCTCCAGGGGGGGATGAGTCTGCTACCGAGATGAGGTGGACCAGTTGCTTTCATGGTGTGGAGACAATAGCTTGGTCCTCAACACAAATAAGACCAAGGAGCTTTTAGTGGAGTATTTATTTTATTTTTTTATTTTATTTGGTTTGTCAATTGCTTACAAGATAATAGGTATAAGTAAAAACATAGTTATGAATACATGGATACATATAAGAAAAATAAAAGAAACAATAGGACAGGGACGGTAGGCACGTTGGTGCGCTTATGCATGCCCCCCTACAGACCTCTTAGGAAAGGGGTGAGGTCAATAGTAGACAGTCTAAGGTTAAAGTTTTTGGGGTTTGGGGAAGAAACCACAGAGTCAGGTAGAGTATTCCAGACATTGACCACTCTGTTGCTGAAGTTGTATTTCCTGCAATCAAGTTTGGTGTGATTAACCTTGAGTTTGTATCTATTGTTTGCTCTTGTATTGTTATGTTTGAAGCTGAAGTATTCATTGACAGGTAGGACATTGCAATGTATGATTTTATATACTATATTTAGATCGGACTGAAGGTGGCGTAGTTCTAGGTTTTCTAGGTCTAGAATTTCAAGTCTGGTGGCATAAGGTATTCTGCAAGAGTAGAGGAGTGGAGAACTCTTCTTGTGAAATATTTCTGGACTTTCTCAACTGTGCTAATATCAGATACGTAATGTGGGTTCCAGACTGATGAGCTGTGTTCGTGTATTGGTCTAGCAAATGTTTTGTATACTCTAGTTAGTAGTGTGATATTACCAGAGAAAAAGCTACGTAGGATTAGGTTAACAACTGTTAATGCCTTTTTGGCTATGTAGTTACAGTGGGCTCTAGCACTTAGATGATTAGAGATGAGTACTCCAAGATCCTTGACAGAGTTTGGATCATCAACAAGGTCTTGACTATTCAGCCTGTATTTTATTTTCTGATTTTTTTTGCCAATATGTAAGACAGAGCATTTATTTGTTGAGATTCGAAGTTGCCGTTTTGTTTGACCATTCTGATACATAGTTGAGGTCTTCTTGAAGGATAGCAGTATTGTCTGTGATGTTGAATAGCTTTACATCATCAGTGAAGAGAACACAGTTGCTCTTAATATGATCACAGAGGTCCTTTATGTAGAGTATGAAGATAATTGGTCCTAGAACACTGCCTTGGGGACACCACTGTTGAGAGGTACAGAATTTGATAGGACGCTCCTAATTTTGACCATTTGTTGTCTGTTTGACAGGAATGCTTCTATCCAGTAATGCAGGTGTCCAGAGATACCATAAGATTTTAGTTTTAGGAGTAGTTTGTCGTGTACCACTGAATTAAAGGCTTTATAGAAGTCTATGTAGATTGCATCTATTGCTTTGTCCTGATCGAGTTTGTAGTCCATATGTTTTTGCAATGTAAGAGTTGCAGATTGCAGCATAGTTTTTTTTATGAAACCAAATTGTTTATTAGAGAGTAGGTTGTTTGTCTCTAAGTGGAGGATAATGGATTGGTTAATAATTGATTCCATGACTTTACAGGTGACACAGCATAAGGAGATTGGTCTGTCATTTTCAACTAGGCTGGGGTCTCCCTTTTTGAAGATGGGGATGACTGTGGCTTGTGACCATATAATATATAATATAGAAGGAACAGATCAGACATCCAGCGCTTGCTTATCAATGGAGACTGATTGGAGCAAGTGGCCAGTTTTAAATTTCTGGGTGTTACCATAAAAGAGGACCTGACCTGGGTTGCTCACATTGCAGCACTGATCAAAAGGCCCAGAAGAGATTATACTACCTGAGACTTCTCAGAAAACAGCTGAATGAAAAACTGCTGATGACCTTCTACCACTGCACCATAGAGGGTATCTTAACTGCCCCTGTGTATGGTTTGCCAATTGCACGATGGCAGATAGGACAACACTGCAGAGGGTTAACTTCATTGCCCATAAAATCATTGGTTGCCTTCTCCCTCTTTGAAAGAGCTTTATAGCTCCTGCTGCCTTAAGAAAGTTCAAAATGGAAACTTCCGGTTTGTCGGCTTCGCAAGCAGCAGGGATTCGCGATACTGCGCGATCCCTGCTGCGCTAGCCATCTTTGGTGCTCCGATCCGGATGGGTTTGGAGCTAAGGCTGCCCTGCAGGGTGGCTGAAGATAGGGGGATCCGGAGAGGGTTTGGGGGTGTTGCAGACCCCTTCCCGGCCGGCAGAACCCCTTTTCCCAAGACGGTGCAGCGGCGGTCTGCAATGGCCGCCACAAAGAAGCTGGCAGCCGGGTAAGAATGCGCAGGAGGAAGAGGAGAAAGCCTTGAAAAGAGAAAGTTTTTCTTGGTTCCCAGGACTCTAAGACATATTTAACAAAATTCCTGGAAATTATGGCTTTTTGAATGATACCTTCCAGAAGAGAAAATAAGCGGCAATTTGGAGGTGCTGAAAGGAAAGTTTACTCTCCTTCCCTACGGAATTAACAAGTGGATATTAAGAAACCTGTCTTTTCCAGGTAAAAACTGGCTTTAAGTGATAAGTGGGAAGGGAGAGGACTAAAAAATATTTATATGCTAAGATTTTGTTGGAGGAGATGCCTTAAGGATTTGAAGATTGAAATATATTGCAATAAGGCTTTAAGATACAGATTTGGACTTTCTTCTTCTTTTGATTGATACTACCCCAGGAAGAGAAAGTGAGAACTTTGCCTTGGCTTGGATTGATTGATGACTTTGGGACTGTTCTATTTTTTTTTTTTAAATATCTTGGTTGTTGCAAGAAGAAAGAAGGGGGAAAAAGAAAAGAAAAGATTTATAATGGCTTTTTCTGCTGAGGAACTGAGAAAAGAATATGAGCAAACAAAAAAAATGGCAAAGATGGTGTGAAAGAAGCCTTCCTTTTTTTTAGAAATGGCGCTTGCTAACTATCAACAAACATTACAACAGATGGAGGCAGCAGAAGAAGAAGAAGGAGAAGAAGAAGCCATCTTTAATGAATTTCAGAACTTAACTAAGAAAGAAGGAAGAGGGAAAGGAAGGAAAATGAAGGACTTAAGATTTAAAAAAAACACTTAAGAAAGGGAAAAATAAGGTGCAAAATCAATATAATGATAGTAAACAAAGGAAAAAGGAACACAACAGAGAAGGGAAGCCAGTAAGGCAGAGGCTAGAAGAAGGGGGTAGAAAGGTCTGGTGGGGGAAGAAAGGAAGGGAAAAGGTGGAGAAAAGCCACAAAGTTTTGAAATTAGATGGGAAAAAAGGAATCTTTTTAGGGACAAAGGGTAAAGTATAATTTCTTTAAAAAAGATTTTGCAAGGTACACAAGATGGTATTGTAGCATTGTATTAGAAATAGAAAATTAGAATGGTTTAAGAGTTAATAAGAGATTAAAATGTTGAAATGTTTAGTAATGATTGATTTTAAAATTTAATAAAATATTAAAGGGAATGTTTAGAATATTGAGTTTTAATTAAAGAGTTTAATAAGACTATGGTATTGATGTTATTATAAAAATTTTTATTGTAGCATTTGTCTTTGGAAAAGGCAATGGGAATGTTATAAGATTCAATATTTAGATCTACTGCTTAACTATGTATTTAATCATTTTGGATTTATTATTTTTGTTTATTTTTTTTTAAAAAATTAGTAGATAGAATGTACCAAGCAGAATCAGATTGGGTATTAGGTGTTATTTTAAATGTTAATTTGATTAATTTAGGGGGAAGATAGAAAGGCATCATACTCTGATTAGTGATTTCAGGAGAAATTCTTTTTTTTTTTATATAAGGAACGAGACAAAGGGATAATAAAGAATGGACAAAAGATACAAATATAATGACTCAAATTAAGATGGATTAATTAAGATAGAATTAAGAAGAGTGAAATGTGTGGAGAAGCTAATATAGAAGACATAGAATGGTAAATAAAATAAGTAATGACATGTAAGATGAGCATGAATATAATTGAAGTCCATGAAGAGAGAAATACCTGGGGCCAAGTTACTTTCCTAAAAGATTTTTTTGTTTTGTATGTTGTGTGTTTATGTTTCTGGGAGAATTAATAAAACCTTGCAGAAATATAGAATGAGAATAATGGTAACCAAGTCAGAAAGAAATAGATGAAATAATAATAGTGAAATTGAATAAGAGTAAAGAGAAGTAAAGAGAAACTGGATAAGAGGTATTTGTATGCTTATATGGAAATGGTTTAAAATAGAATTATATTGTATAAAATAAGGTTTTATTTGACTAAAATTTATAATGGAAAAAGGTTTAAGTATGTAATGGTTAATGATGATTTGTTTGTTTTTAAAAATTAATAAAACTTGTTTAAAAAAAAAGAAAGAAAGTTCAAAACATTCTCAGAGATCCATCTCATCCTGGGAACCCATTTTTTGAACTATTACCATCTGGCAGGCAGTACAGGATAATAAAAACAAGGACAAATAGGCTGAAAAACAGCTTCTATCCCAGGGCAGTAACTCTATTGAATTCTACTGTATAGTGCAATATTAATGCAATATCAGGGGTTTTCAGTTCAATGTATAGATTGTGAAGGATGTATGTTTGTGTTTATTTTCATAGTCATAATGTAAACTGAAGATGGTATTTAATTTTATCGCATGAGGTGCAATGACAATAAAGTAAACTAAACAAATTTAGTCATTTTTTTGTTATCTGGATCTTCCTTTTTCTTGGTCTGGAATATCTTCAAAGAAAAAAAAAGAAAGTCCAGTTGTCTCCTGAAAAAGCACCTTTGGGAAAACATGACCTGAATGACTGAGAATCAGAGGTGGTATTCAGCAGTTTCTGACCATTTCTGGAGAACCAGTAGTGGAAATTTTGACTAGTTTGGAAAACCAGCAAATACCACCTCTGACTGGTCCCGCCCCCATCTATTCTCTGCCTCCCGAGTCCCAGCTGATTGGCTGGGTTTTCTTTTGTTGCCCTGCACAGAAAAATGGAGCTGGAAAGCAGGTTAGTGTGGTGGGGAGGGAATGGGATTTTGCAGTAATCTTCCCCCAGGACAGGGAATGGAGATTTTACAGTATCCTTCCCCTGTCATGCCTGCCATGCCACGCCCACCAAGCCACACCACACCACACCCACCAAACCATGCCCACAGAACCAGTAGTAAAAAAAATTGAATCCCACCACTGCTGAGAATCCCTACAGAATCATGTTTTGAAATATATATAGTTGCTTAGTAGAATGCCTATTGTCTTATCAGAGAAGAATAAGTCACAATGTAAATTGAACTGTAAAATTCTGGTTGGTGGTTGGGATTCCCTTCCACAAGGTGCTTCATGCTACAATGCTGACACAATTTTCCTCCTGAAAATAAAATTGCAATGCATTTTTTTTTCAAGCAATCCTTGACCAGATGCTTCATAGTGCTTCAACGTTTTGATTGGCATTTCCAGTAGGCAGAAGAAGAATCAGAAATGAGGTGAAGTAAAGCAATAAAGCTATTTTACTTTGTATTTAGAAATGGTGGAGAGGAGGACATTGCTTTGTGAAGCCATTTTAAGGAGGTGCTTCAATTTAACCTCCACTAAATTGAACCAATGATATGAAACTTTCAACAGAACTTATCAAATTCTTCCTTTGTTATTTGGTTTACCTTTTACTATTTTCACAGATCATTTGCTATTCTGTTTCCCATCCTCTTTTGTACATAGCTGAAGGACCTGTCTTTCTTTATTCTGGCATTTATTTTTTCTGGCATCTCTAAAAATCTAACATCTTTGAATATTTTTAAGTTTTATATTTTCTGATGTCAGACCAATTTTGTTTCTCTTAGGATATTGGGACCAGTTCATGACTTTAGATTGGATTTTGTTATAGTTAAGAAGTGGGATATGGAATGTTGACTTTTAGATAGGTAAATTAATGTTAAAATATTCAATTCCTATATATCACCTGGAGTTTACGAGACTGACACTATATTGGACATCAAAATAGATTATAACATAACTTTATGACAATAACCAAAGTCCATATTCTTCCTATTCTGACAGGCAGGATTTAGCATAAACACATGAAGGGCAGGATTCCTTGCACTCCAGTTTAAAATACATTCCATCAACATCTTAATAATTTTCTTGTAGTTTTTCTTATTCAGTTATGATCCAGTCTCATTTTGTCACCTTCAGTGTTGCAGAAATTCCAGATCAAGTATGTATCATCTGGTTATTTATACCTGTTTTTTCACTGAAAATGACATGCAAGGATGCTTGTGGCAAGCATAAAACTGAAGTTAAAATTAAATGTAAAAAATCCATGTAATAAAGATATAATTACAAATACAATTATAATGTTATTAACTAATGCAAATAAAGCAATGAGCATAGTTTAAATGCACCAGGAACTATACCAGCTCCACCCTTTCAATCCCATTATGCGCCCAACTTTAATGTAAATGATGGTGAGAACTTTGTCTCACCATCATTACCACGACCACCAGCACCATTGATATCTTTACATTCACTCTATGTGATGTGCTTGTTTTCAAGCTACTAATCCAGTTAGATTTATAAGCCCTTTTAAAACCTGCCATTATTTTGTATGAACACCTTTTTAGCATGACCCTCCCCACCCACCTGTTTCTTTCTATAGAAGAGAATTGCACATGCCATGAGCTCCAAATAAAAATCTGTCTTTTCTAAGTCATAATCTCACTCATTCGAACAATATGACTCAGCCTTTGTGCTTGGATGTGTCATCTTCAAATAATGACATCTCTTTAGAATAAAGCAGCAGTAAATGAAGCTCAGGAAATGGGGGAAGAGGACAGCTGGGGGAAAATGAGAGAAATAGAAAACGGTATGGCAAGGTGGAAAGGGAGAAGTAAAAGGATATTTTTTTAAAAAATGTCCATGGTCAGTTTAGATGTATTGTCAATGTTAGACAGTTTCCATACAGTTTGTCAAACTTGTAAAACATTCCTACACTTGTTTCCAAGTTGCCATAAGAAAGAGGGGGGAGGGAGGAGAGACTGGAGAAGCATACGGCAAATGAATTTAGAAGCACATTCAACTTTATCTTTAAAAAGATTGTAGCTAAGCTACTGAAGCTTTTGCCCACGAAAAACTTTAATTGGAGAATGTGATGGATGACACCTAGCCGGTATATGTGCTTAATTGGAGAAACTGCTTTATGGCACACTCAGGGGGGAGGGGGAAGCAGGGTCACAGGTGACTGTAATTACGTATGCCAGAATCAGCTTCATACAGGTCATGCCAGTATGCCACTCCTAATGAATTCTTTGAAGTTTTTTGAAGTTTGGCTCAAGGCTTATGATTTAATTAGGGCAATCGCTGGAATCCTGACACAGTTGAGAATTTTGTAGTATTCTGGATCCCAAGCAGCTCTTTTCTACAGTTTTCCTCCAACCTGATACTTTTTAGGAGTACTGAGTTGCTACTTTTAGAATTTCCAAATTTTTCAGATTGAATTTGCCATAATTTCATAGAGTTCATGAAAGCAACTTTACCATATGCTACTATTACACATACACATATTTGAAACTTATTGTCTATGTTCAAAAAAATAAATATTTCTAAAACATAATTTAAGTTGCTCTAGATAAGGGATCTGCTTCTTTCTACAGTGCTGACTTCCACAAATAACTGGCATGTTGCAGCAAGCATTTTTAGCAGATTGTTTCAAAAGCAACACATGCCCTTTATGGTATTCCTAGACAACCTGTCGAGTCATTGTTTCAGAAGTGCTTCCTTACCTAAGAAGAAGGGCAAAAAAACAGTGACATCCGATTTCCCTTCCCTTTCCTGCCCTACAGGCAGGAAAATGGCTGTTGTTAGATGGGAGAGGTACAAAGGGATGGAGAGACTGGCTGGAAAAGTGTTATGAAATGTTGAAAATAAAGATTACGTTATGGCAGAAGCTGTGCTGCAGCAGCTGCTAGCACTGAAACAGCAACAACTTCCCCAAATTTCATTTCCTTGGGAATCATAGGTCCTGGATTTTTGACACATTCTGTAGGCTAGCCCATTTAAGGTACTTTGGTTCAAAAATTGTTGTCTTGGGATGCAGCATTTGTCCAGTTAAAGGTCATAAGGACGAAAGTTTTACTAGTATATGGACATAGAGATGGAAGGTTAAACAACATGTTCTATTTCTAGAACAGCTATCAAGGGAAACAATAGTTGAGAAGGTCATTAAATGTATATCAGAATATGCTGATGCAGACCCATCAATCACAGTTTGACTAATACAAGTTTGTGAATAATCCAGTTAAAATAATGCTAGATATACAGGAATAGAGATGGGTGATTGCAAAATGAAATATTAATATACTGGTAGTCTTTGATGAGACACTTAAGAGTGAAATTATGATGGATTCCACCCCACTCCCCCCAAGATAATTATGACTCACTTCTGAAGTTCTGATGGCTGTTTCCCATGGTCACATAATCACATTTTGGGTGCTTAGCAATTGGCTTGCATTTATGGCCATTCACAATATCCTGTGGTTACATTATGACATTTTACACTGTTTTTGCTGAAAACCAGAATTTACTTCCAGTTTGGGGCAAAAATACCTCTAAGTGAACAATGGGTTCATTTAACAACAACAGTTGTAAAATCTGGTTGGTCATGTGATGAACACTTTATGACTCTCATAACATATGTCTATAATTGGCAGGCTCCCTTACGATCATAAATTGAGCACTACCTGTGTTTAAAATATAATACCCACAGATTCTAAACTTAAAATATGAGATGCATCTTCTTTGTTCCTGACAAGGGCTGACCTTGGGCTCAGTATATGACTGTGATTGCTGTTGCACCACAGATATTTCTTATAAGAGCTTTTTGTGTTTTGTTTTTTGTTTTTACATATTTTTATTGTACATTTTCCTTTAATATACATGACATTTACAGTTTTGCAATGGAAGTGTACTGGCTATATCAAGTCCTTTTTAGATATACATTGTATTATACACCCTGGTTATAACCATTATTCTCATAGTCATACAGTCTCTTTTAAATACATAGTATTATACGTCATAATTATAACTATTGTTTTCATAGTTGTACCATAACACTCTATTACATTTATCACTCTATACATTGTAATCTATATTCGCATACAGTCCAATCATGATAATGTTTACAGTATATATTCTTACATATATATAGCTTTTCATGTTTTCTAACTGGGGTAATTTGTTTCACATCATTCAAACTGAGGTTTTTCAAATCATCTTCACTTTGCTTTGCTCTTATTTTCTTAGGCACTGTTTGTTGGGCCTTCTATGATAAAGCCTCTTTCTCTACTGTACTCTTGTAAGAAAATCAGTTCTGCATACAAGCCTAAACCATTTTAATCTGCACTTTTTATATTTCATCCTCAATTGCAAGTTGTTCACTGCACAGTGGATTGATGGTATCCATCTAGAGATGGTCATGCAGGGAGACTCCCAATATAACTTCAATAGGCCTTAGGAAAAACATTCAGTTTATTTAGCTCTGCTTTTAACAGGTTGTATATTTTAGATTTCTATAGCAAGACTTGCAGGACTATTTCCCAAAAGATCCATATCTTTGTTTTCGTTGAAATGCTTCATCTCTTCCACAGACATCACTTTAATGATCCATAGAAAGCAGTGGTCTGGCAAAAGCTGCTGTATATGTCTGGTGTTATGCTGTTTTTCTATTCTTCTGCCCATGACTCAAGGCATTGGAGCTGGATAACCTGCTCTATTTGGACTCCATTGAGATAAACACAGATTGTTATTTCTGTTTGTTGGCATTGATTTTCAGGCCATATGAATTGGCACTATTTGTGATGACTTACAAGGTATCTGCATCTCTGCACCACTGTCTGCAAATATGGCATTGTAATCCAGGAACAGGAGGTCAATTATAAAGCAAGTTTCATTGCACAATATCCCATGTCTGCCATCAAAACATTGTTCTTTCTAGCATACACTAAATAGTAAAGGAAAGATCATGCAGCATTGTCTAGCACCAGTTCAAATTAGGAATTCCTTTGGAAGTTCATTTTGGATGTGCACACAGCTGCTGGAATTGCTACAAGGTTCTTGCCATTGTCATACAATTTTTAATGGGAATGTGTTTATTTTTCAGTGCTTTCCATAAAACCGTCCAGTGTATACTGTCAAAGTCTGCTTGAAAATCAAGAAAAATAATATCTCCCCATCTGCCACATTGAATTTTTTCTGCCGTGAGTTGTGTGGTGATGAAAATCTCATCATAATGTCCTCAGTTCAGGCAGAAAGCAGCTTGCTGTGCTCTAATTGTCTGTTCCCACTGTTTCTGGAAACATAGCTGGACGGTGCTCATGAAAGCCTCACCAATGATTGACAGAATGCCTTGGTATCTTTTGTATTAGACATTTTTATTCAGAAGAATCCTAATGGATACAGAATGACCATGCAGTAACATTCTTCTTCGTGTAATGAACCTTGTTGATTTGCTCAATGATTATAGAACTTTTAGCCTGTGGTTGGATTTGTCCATCCCAAAATCTGATTGGCCTGATCTACCATATAAATGTCCAATAAGAAACTGCATTACCTAATAGGTAGGACAGCTTCCTTAAAAATATGTTGGTCTGATGTACCCATTGGCGAATAGAATAGAATTCTTTATTGGCCAAGTGTGACTGGACACACAAGGAATTTGTCTTTAGTGCATAAGCCGAGTGTACATAAAAATACATTCATCAAGAATCATAAGATACAACACTTAGTGATAGTCATAGGATACTAAATAAGCAATCAAATCATATTAGGAAACTAAATAAGACAATATGAATTGTAAAGATACAAGGAACAAGATCATAGTCATAAGTCAAAGGAGATAGGTAATAGGAAGGATGAGAAGAATAATAGTAATACAGTCTTAGTAAATAGTTTGACAATGTTGTGGGAATTAGTTATTTTGCAGAATGATAGCATGCGGGAAAAACTGTCCTTGTGTCTAGTTGCTCTGATGTGCAATGCTCTATAATGTCATTCTGAGAGTAGAAGTTGAAACAATTTATATTCAGAACGTGAGCGGCCTGTAGATATTTTCACAGCCCTCTTTTTGACTTGTGCAGTATCTAGGGTGAATCTTCTCTATCTGAAAATTCTGTCATCCAAATATTGGGAACAGTAAAAGGAAAAAAGGAATTATCTGATGGACCAAGGCTTACATTCTTCAGTATATCAAGATTAAACTTTGGGGTAGACACAAAGAAACAGCATAAACAAAAGCTCAGTAACTGTCAGAGAGAGTGTGTAAATTACATAGATGAATCATGCTAATATTGTGAGTGGTATATGTAAATGTATTATAATTGTTACTCCTTCCAAAAACAGAAGCAAATTAAAGTGATTACCTAAAAGTGAATTAAACAGGCCCAGCTGAGAATGCATTAATTAATTATCCAGGAATGAAAGAACCAGAGTTTGTAAATATCTTCATTTTCTTCTTCCATAATCCACCAATTACAACAATCCACATACAGCAAGTTTTGACTAATGAATGCCTCTAAAAAACATGATGAGCAAAGATAAAGGTTTCCCATAGAATTTTTGTTCAACATTTTCAGGACTGCTGGTCTTCTGGTCTTCATGCTCTGCTTCTAACTTTCCTATCCACTACATCGGGGTAGGCAATCTCTGGCCTTCCAGTTTTCCTTATCATTTGACATTTTGGATGGGGCTACTGTCAGTTACAGTTCACAATATCTGGGAAATTCCATACTGCTTATGCTTGCACTGGAAGTTCACAATAGTTTCTGGTATGGCAGGTTGACAATACATTAACGGAAGTTGACTATCATTAACCATCTGAATGATGAACAATTGCAAGCAAGAGAAGCTTTTCAGCATTTCTTTTTTCAAGCTTGAACAGAATCAATCCCACATCTGGTATCCCTCAAAATGACTCCCAGTTTTAATTAGCTTTTATTAAAACCTCTCTTGTTTCCCCCCCAAATTCTTTCCTTTATCTTAAATGTACACATCCTGTCCCTTCCCTTATCTGGAGGTTCATCTTTAATAGATTCTAATAGATATCTCCCAGAAAAAGAGAAGCTGCTTTCAAACAAGGTGTCTATATTAAACCATGACTTAACCACAAAGGTTGAATTTGGTTTACACAGCACATCATGCCACAAGGAATTTTTTGTGTGCCTTCAAGTCATTGTTGGTTCTGGGCAATTGGCTAGAGAAGTCCTGCAGGTTTCTTAGCAGTATTTCAGAAGTAGTCAGCTTTCTTAGGCTGAAAGTAAATGACTGTCTCAAGATCACCCACCTTGCTTTGTGCCACAGGTGGGACAAAATTTCACAGTATTTCGGTGTAATGATTAAGTGTAGTGGTGTAGTGATTAAGGCACAATGCCTTAATCACTACACCAAACTGGCCATCAGAATACTTAACTAAAATTAATAATCAAGATGATCACATTGTTTGAATGTGTTGTTTAGGACTCAATTTAATCTGGTTAGGATGGTGTGTGAACACAGTTTCATGGAGGTTCTGTAGCTCTCAGGATGCTATACTAGCCATTAGTATTTATTGATGGAGTAAGTATCCTAAGAAACATTCAGCCAGGAGACTTAACAATCAATATATTGCTAAGCAGAAGACTCTTCAGAGCCAATTGACTGCAGAACTATCTGCTTACACGGCTGTTTTCTGCAGGCAAGGTTTGCAAAGATGACAAACAGAACCTGTTTATATTGTTTTTCCTCCCCTAGCAAATTAAAAAATTAACTAGCTGTAATTTTCTAAATGCCCAAGTAGCTTAACTGAAGAGAATCAGATTCAAACACCTGGAAAGAAAAAGCAGATGTTGCCAAGATGGGTAATTTGGTTTCATCAAACTGCACACAGTTATCATCTGCCAGTGTGTCTGTCTGTTTGTGTATATCACCCGCCAAGGGTGACTTGCCTGTGGAGGATTTCACATCTGGCTCCATTTGTTATGCTATACAGCTGAACAAATGCTAGACAGATTGAGAACTCTGCCTGGATAAACCATTTTGGAGTGGGGACTCACTTTGCTGGTGGCAATTTAAAGGCTGCCTAAGGTAAACTCCTTGAGATTTTATACAGAAAACAAAACTTATAATTTGGCTTTTCTTTCCTTCAAGTTCTCTTGATATTGGATTTCTTTAAGAGATTTGTTTTGATTTGCTTGTAGAATCGGGAGGATATAGTGTACACTATATAGGCAATGTGCCTAACTCTGGAGTGGTGGTGGCTGTAGAATTAGTTGTGTCAGTGCCTTAGCTTATATAGTAAGCTACCTAATTATCATATCTGAGGTCTAAAAATCTGGACCACTTCTAGCTGGCAGCAAAGAGAAATTTACACTGTGTTGATCCAGAAATGTTATATTTAGCATAAACAGTTTGGGTTTAAATTAAGTTCCAAATATGTGTAAGTTACATATTGGGAAGATTAGCTGAGTTTCTTTAACTCTGAAACTGGGAAAAATTGCAGGAAGACTGGGAAAATAGAGCTTATTTAGAACATGGGTGTCAAACCCGATCACATCACGTGATGTATCGTGACATTTTTTGCCTTTGTGAAGCTGTGTGTGACGCATCCAGCCCGCGGACTGCCAGTTTGACATCCCTGCTTTAGAAACTCCTCTGTTTCTCCTCTGTAGTTCTCACAACCTGCAGCAAGGTGGGAGAAAAAGAAGGCAAATGAGCTGGTGTTGAGTAGCTGAGTTTAACCACAAACACCCCAATCTCAATCATACTCCTGCAGATTTTCCCCATTCCCCACCTCTGGGGGAAAAAAGTGACAACTTTGTAGTCTTCTTTGCTGCTGTTGGGGAATTAAGGGGAAAAAAATCCTGCCCCCAAACAGATTTGGCCTTCTTATATTTATAAAGATATCTAAAGGTGAACCTGCTGAATGAGGGATAGATTGGTTTGTTGATGTCATGCACACAAGCAACAAAGTTTTAGTAGCAGACTACGTTGTCAATGTGTTGATAAAAGATGAACAAGCAAAAGATGAAGAGATGAATTTGTTGGAGAGATACTACTCCCGGTAGCAGTGATTAACTTGAATCTTCAGGCCTTGATCTTTTGCAAACTGGGGCCCTAAACAATGTCTTGCATTCCTAATGGTTTCTCAAAGGTTTTAGAATCTGATCTATATACTTTATAAAACTGAACTAGCACAATTCTTATTAATAAATTTCAAAAAAAATGCTAATATGTTATTGCATTTGGTGTAATGAACTTTATAGGAAAAAGACTTTGTCACTATTTCCTATTTAGTTAAATGTCATTTCTTTTTGATTTTCCTTTTACACGTCTTCAATCTAAAGGCGGCAAGGAACAAAAGAATAATTATGGCCACAGTTATACCTATAGTTCATTCTAATTACTCCTTGTTTGCAGCAGGGTAATTGAGACAAAGGATCTGAATCTTACCATAGCATGGGAAATTAATTCTTGGTTGTTTCATTGTCATTGGTGTTTCCGAAAAGAAGATGTAAGCCCTTTAGGATATACCAGACTAAGAAACCAGAGTTATGAATATTAAAAACTATTTTTACTGTACAGGTGAGAATGCTAATAAGGCCTACCTTGTGGTGGTAAGGGCAGCAAAGCACCAATACTTCTACGCCCTTATTCCATCCTGGGTTTTTCATGTGAGTGGATTGTGGGGATGGTGAATTCTTCTGTGTGAGAGAGGTTGTTCCTTTAACTCTTAAAGAAGCCTTGGATTGCTCCCTTCTCAAGAAGCTATCGCTGCATCTGACAAAATGGGACAATTTTCATCCAATATCTCATCTTCCTTTCTTGGCAAGGTGGTTGTGCAACAGTTGCAGAGGGCCTTGTATCTGGATCTTTTTCAGACAGAATGCGGGTATGGAATGGAAATGGCATTTTTCGACTTCTTTAGTAGGTGGAATGGGGGAAGTGCATCTTCTTGATCTCTTGGTGTCTTTTAATACCAATGACTGTGGTATCCTTCTGGATCAATTCAGAGGACTGGGGATGGGTGACACAGGGCCAGGCTGGTTCATCTCCTTCAATGCCAGTCAGTGATGATTGGGAAGAGAGGTCCAGCCCTTGGCTCTCTCCTCTGCTTTTTAACATCTACTTGAAGTTTGCTGGATGAACTCCTTGGTTGCGATGGGGTGAAGTATTATCAGTATGCCAATGATACCCAATTATCGATGTTCACCCTGGCAAATTAATGATGCCATGAACATCTTATTCTAGTGTCTCAAGACTGGCGATCTGGATGAGAAACTACAAGCTTCAACTGAACACTGGCAAGACTCAATGACTCTGCAATTTGGGGCCTAATAGGTCCAGGACTATGCTTTGGGGTTGGATAAAGTTGCAACACACTAGATTGCACTAGACCCTGTGTGCAATCAAGATGTCCTCGTAGATCACACTTCTTCTCGAAGAGCAGGTGGCACTTGTGGCTAAGTGAGTCCTTGCACAGCTCCATCTTGTGTACTAATTGTGCCTGTTCTTGGATTGGCAGGCCCTGCTTACAATCTCTTATGTTCTAGTCACCCACAGATTAAATTTCCTCTGTGTCTATATGGGAAGCAGAGGTGGTATTCAGCAGGTTCTGACCAGTTCTGGAGAACTGGTAGTGGAAATTTTGAGTAGTTCAGAGAACCGGCAAATACCACCTCTGACTGGAGATTTTACAGTATCCTTCCCCTGCCACGCCCACAAGCCACGCCCACAGAACTGGTAGTAAATATATATATATATTTTTGTATTATAAATGTGTTTGAATATCTGACTCCTAAATAATTCCTGATGGTAGGACACTTAGCACTACCAATAAAAGCATTCCATATTTATTCTGCCTCCCCTTTTAATCAGTATTAAAGTATTTTGTAATATGAGAAAAGATAGAAAAATCATTGAGAAAAAAAAATGGGAATAATACAAGTGGAAGTTGATACTACATGCATGTTACATTGGGAAAGTTACCTTTAATCAGTTGATTTGAAAGCTACTAGCAATATTGAAAACATGGTTACATGACTTGGTTTAAATACCAGGGTTTTTACTTTAAAATGTACTTCATTCTATTACTCCAGAGGCTGTCTGAATTGTACTATGACATCCATAGATCTTATCTGAAAGTCGCAGAAGTTGTGAATTCTGAAAAGCGCTTATTTGGACGATACTACCGTGTGGCATTTTATGGTCAAGTAAGTGACTACTGTGGGTGAACTTTAAGTTAAACTACACATTTCCCAACAAATTTTCTTTTTAGAGAGAATGCAGTAAAAATACATTCCACAAGTGAATAACATAGGGATTAGTTGCCTGGTATGCTTTCAGTATTAAACATTTATCTATAGTAAAGTTCATGGAGCAAAATGTAGATTTAGAGTCATATAAAAATAGAAGCAAAATATTATCAGTGGCAATGGGCTGTAATAATAGTTTTAGAGGTTTCCTCACATTTAGGTTTTAACTTCTTCTTGCTGATTTGGCAATGTGCCATTGAAGTGAATAGACCTATGTGTAAATAAATATACACTACATTAAGACCTAAGATTATATTATGACAAAGAATTAACTCCTCCAGTTTTAGGTAACAGTGTATATTTATGATTAGTATCTTTTTGATCTTCTGCAAGAGATTTGATAGTAAGACACAGAAAAGGTTACCCCAACTAAAATCCCATAATACAAATTTAAAAAATATATATAACCAATGTTATTATATACTATAGCCTAGAAAGGTAACAGACAAGTTCATATTTCTTTAAAGCAGAGTTCAGGAGGAGCCTCTTTGTTATAACAGCTTGTCATAGTTTCATACTGTTGATTATTAAACAGATAAAAGGAAAATGAAGACAAGGCAGTGTGAATATAAATTATATGATGGTACCCAAAATCATCCCTGAAAAAAAGCTGCAAAATAATTAAAGACTTTTTCTCCTAATTGATTTGAAATCCTTAATTTTATTACATATTAGTTTGTGTAGACATACTAGCTTTATGCGTTCTAGTTGGCTTCTGAATCTTGTAGCTTCATTGTAGAATGCTTACACATACTCCATATTTCTGCCTATTTATTTTGGTTATAGTACGTGTATATGCTTGCTTCCACAAGACACACGTTTGGTTATAGTACGTGTATATGCTTGCTTCCACAAGACACACGTTCTTTGAGGACGAACTTTCCAGGGAAACATTATCTCTTTAAAAAAAATGTATAAAATCAGTTCTGAATAATGTTGTCTGCCAATTAGGTTTTAATGCAGAAATTTGCTCTTTTCCTCTTTGAACTTATTCAAGGCTGTGGTAAGTTGTCTATTCTTTTGCATGCTGTTTTGTTTAATTCTTCTTACATCATCCTACTTGTAAGACCTTGGTTAACCTTGATTTCTAGCACTTTTTAATATTCACTGTAAGCGATGAAATAACATTGCTTTCACTCATTTATATACTGTGCTGCATCTAGCAAAATAATGCTTTTGTTCTGCTTCCTTGGATTATAAATATGTATCTGTTCCTGTGGCGTTCGTGGTACTTGAAGCTTAAATCTGTTCCCATTCTAATGGAAGCAGGTTCAGCTATGTGTTTATCTGAAATGCCCACTGCAAACAGCCTTGCTCCATATGTCCTGGCAGAACAAGCAAGGTTTCCCAAACTGCAAGGTGTACCTCTCTTGGCAAAGCATAGGAGTGAGAAGAACCTTTTAGCTGTACACTGTTACAATACATTCGCCTTTCCCAAAATTTCATTCTATTATTTTAATTTCTCATTTGTCTCCATTTTGGTGTTTGGGTTTTTAGGGAGGTCTGTACATTAAAACAGGCAGGTGTAATGGCAAAAAGTGCAGGAGCAGGTGTACACAGGCAGGTGTAATGGCAAAAGTGTAGGAGCTCCTGCAGTACATTATATTTCCTTTCAGTCACAATAAAAGTATATTACCTTTTCCCACATGCCTGATAGTTTTGCCCTTGGTTTACTACATTGAGGCATACATATCAGGTTACCCCAAAAATGCAAACCTTTGTAATATACCTTTCATCACCATGAAAGCCTTTCAGTTGATTGAGCCACATAGGCTGGCAAGTATCAAGTTGTGGAAAACAAATAGAATGACACTACATAAAGTAATTTGTATTTCCCTGCAACTAAATATAAAGGTCTATTCATATGTAGGTAGACAGTCTAGTCCTTGTGGGCATCCTTAGGTGCACCAGTAGCTCTTCCAACACACTTTGGTATATTATCTTTCTTCAGAATTGAAAGATCTTTTTCATTAATTGGCTATAGTGGTTTACTTAAAAATCCTGTTACTTTGAAATTAACTTGAATGTGTTGACAACCTTTGTTCAATTAGTATCTTTATTTTTTTCCCTTGATCTGTGTATTGTATTTTTGTTATATAGTATATTAAGAATTGATCATTATCTAAAAGAACCTACAATTTTATACTAAGGCAGGTGCTTCAAACTTGTAACCTATGTCCCACCAGATCTGGCAAAGCAGGCATGCTCCAGGTCCCTCCATGAGACAGTATTACTTGGTGACTCCTAGGAAGTGTGTCTTCATAGTACTTGCCCCATTAAAACCTTCCCTTCAGAGATACAGCTGCAGCTTTATGAATTTTTCATTAGGCCATGAAGATCTGCCTCCTCTCTCAGACTTTGGGGCCAGACTGGAATTTTTAGAACTTTGACATGGATGTACATTCATATATATATATATGTTATGTCCCACCTTCTAAAATAAACAGTTAAGGCTGAAAGCAGCAGTCCTTGTAAAGAAAGGCAGCAAACAGGAAAATGTTATGTCCCACCTTTTAAAGTAAACAGATAAGGCTGAAAGCAACAGTCCTTGTAAAGAAAGGCAGCAAACAGGAATTTTCACAGATAGCTCCAATAAGTAAAAGTTCCAACGAACTAAATCCAAGACTCAACAAGATTCTTCAGATCAAAATCCTTCACAAAATAATTCCAATAAGTAGAAGTTCCAACGAATTAAATCCAAATCCCAACAAGATGTTTCAGATCAAAATCCTCCAAACTGTGCTCTTCAGTTCTCTCTTGCAAATAGACACTTTGTTCCGGACAAAGTGCAAAGTCATATCTCTCCCTTTATAGAGTAACTAATTAGTCTAATTGCTGGTCTGCTCTCCTACTGTAACCTCGTTGGTTCCTCCTTGTCAGGAGACGTCTTGTCCTGACATCTACCCAGCAATCATCCAAATTATCATCTTCTTCACCTGAAGATAACATTTGTTCCTCATTATCACCCGTTCCCGGCTGACCACCTAATTGAAGGGTGGAGGAGTTTGAAGGTTCAAGCCGATCTTGCAAATCAAATGCATTCATCTCCTCCTCATCGTTAGAACTTGCTGATTCATATAAGTCCTCCTCGCTGGAGCTGTCATTCAAAAAACCTGTAGCAGATGCCGGAATCACAACACTATCCCTCACCGCAGGGCCTTCCCCCGGTCTGGCGATCCGGATGCGGTTTCAAGGGAAGCGTGCATGAAAGTCTCGAAGCAGATCCGAAGCATGAAGTGTAGACGCATCCGTCCAGGAACAAACCTCCGAGTCATCTACCCTCCTCCTGACCAAATACTGGGCGACCTTTGAGCCAACGGGAATCAAGGACGTCGACCACCGTATCGTCAACAGCAGGCTCCTCAGAAGGCAATGATAACGGACCCGGTTCAGCAGAATCACGTAATCGACAAACAGAAGAATCAGGAATCAAAAGAGATCGATGAAAGACAGGGTGAATACGCATGGATCGTGGCAAAGTGAGGCGGTATGCCACGGGATTAATAACTGCCTCAATCGGAACGGACCAATAAACCGATGATCAAGTTTTCTAATAGGGCGATCGACCTTCAGATGTTTTGTAGATAGCCACACTTTATCACCCACAACTAACGGAGGTGTATCTCGACGGGACCGATCTGCAAACCGCTTATAATCTTCTTTTGCCTTGTTCAATTGTTGTATCAGTAGACGGCGAACTGCGTGTAGTTCTTCCAAAAACTCTCGGGTCTCAGGAACCGGGAATCCATCATAGTTAATGGGAAGAAACGCGGATGATAACCCATATTTGCAAAAAATGGCGTGACACGGTGGAGGTATGCTGCGAGTTGTTAAACGCGAATTCTGCTAACGGGAGGTATTTCACCCAATCGTTTTGTCGCAAATTAACAAAACATCTCAAATATTGAGTAAGAATCTCAATCACCTTCTCCGTCCCGCCATCAGTTTCCGGATGGTGCGCTGACGCTAAACATACTTTCACTTGCAAAGCCGCCATTAACTGTTTCAAAATTCTGCCGTAAACTGGACCCCACGATCAGAAACCACTCTATCAGGCAGTCCATGTAGACGGAAGATATGTTGCAAAAATAACTGAGCCAGTAGTGCGGGACGATGGTAATTTCCGACAGGGAATGAAATGGGCCATTTTAGTCAACATATCCACTACCACAAGCACTGTTGTGAACCCCGATGAAGACGGTAAATGTGTCAGAAAGTCCATAGAGATCGCTCCCCATGGTCTACTTGGAGTCGGCAAGGGTTGCAAAAGTCCAGGAGGTGCACGGATGCTGCTTTTGCTTGCCTACATTGAACGCAAGCAGCGTAAGAAGACACATCATGACGAACTCGAGGCCACCAAAAATTCCGAGTGATCAAATGCAAGGTCTTGTGTAATCCAAAATGACCAGCGGCTGGGTTATCATGACATTGTGTCATGATGAGAGCCCTCAACGGTCTAGGTAGGCACATATAATAAACCCGATATCAAGCAGATCGTCTTCAAAAGACCATGGAGAAGTTGGGCCAATGTCCTCCCGTCTCTGCTGCGTCCACACATCCAAACGTTGCGCCTCTCGTAGTTGGGCCCGTAAATCTACCGGTTCCTGCAGTACAGCTAGAGATTCGGTGGTAACACTGTCCGTAAAGGAAGAGGATCTTCGGCATAAGTATACTCCGGTTTCGAGATAATGCATCCGCCCTCCGGTTCTGACCACTTGGAGCGTAAGTAACCGAGAAATTAAATCTGGCAAAAATAACGACCAACGAATCTGTCTTTGATTCAATTTCCTAGCCGTGGTCAAATGTTCCAGGTTCCTATGATCTGTCCGAACCTCCACCTTGTGTCGAGCTCCCTCCAAATGATGTCTCCAAGTCTCAAAAGCAACCTTAATAGCTAACAACTCTTTTTCCCAAATGGTATAGTTGCGTTCAAGCTGTAAGCTTCCTAGAATAATAAGCGCAAGGAAACAAAAGAGCGCCATCCTCCGAAGCTTGTAACAGCACTGCTCCGATAGCGACATTAGAAGCATCTGTCTCGACCACAAATGGGCAATCCGGATCAGGATGCTTCAATATGGGTTCAGTTATAAATGCTTTTTCAAATGTCAAAAGCCTGTTGTTGTGGAGGCCCCCACACAAATGGAACCTTCTTACAAAGAAGCTGGGTTATGGGATCCATTATCTTCGCAAAACCTGGAATGAAAATCCGATAATAGTTGGCAAATCCTAAAAGTCGTTGCACATCTTTAACCCGACGAGGAGCTTCCCAACTACACAACGCCTCAACCTTTTTGGGGTCCATAGCAATGCCCACAGGAGAAATAATGTGTCCCAAGAATTCGATAGACGACTGAAAAAAGAAACATTTTTCTAATTTAGCATAAAGTTTATGTTCCCGAAGACTGAAGCACTTGACGCACCTGCTGAAGATGTTGCTCTTTAGATTTTGAATAAATCAAAATGTCGTCCAAATATATGACAACAAACTTATCCAACATGTCTCGAAAGATATCGTTCATTAAATGTTGAAATACAGCAGGAGCGTTGGTCAAACCAAATGGCATAACGGTGTACTCGAAATGACCATAACGAGTGCCAAAAGCCGTCTTCCACTCGTCTCCCTTACGCATCCGAACCAAATTGTAAGCTCCACGTAAGTCAAGTTTCGTGAAAATTGTAGCTTCCGTAACCGCTCAACAATTCGGAGATGAGCGGTAAAGGATAGCTATTTCTCACAGTGATAGCATTTAAGCGTCTATAGTCACAACAAAGACGAAGTTCTCCGACTTCTTCTTGACAAAGAGAACGGGTGCTGAAAGAGGGGATGACGAAGGTCGAATAAATCCCGAGCTAGATTTTTATTCAAAAATTCTCGAAGTGCAACTAGTTCAGGCTCAGACAAAGAATACAACCTCCCCTTTGGTAATGGGCGTCCGGTATCAAATCCACGGGACAGTCATAAACACGATGTGGTGGTAATTGATCTGCCTCTGTTCACTGAAAACATCGGGAAATCCGACAGCTCTGAAGGAATCGAGGCAGCAGAAGCGACAATATGTTGGCCTGCGCAGACATGTCTCAGGTGGTCCACACATTGCAAGCTTGGAAAAGAAACAGCGTTCTGCGCCCAAGCCACCAACGGATCGTGTAGACGCAGCCAGGATACTCCGAGCACCAAAGGAAGATGGAGGTTCAAGTGATATAAAACTTATCGCCTCCTCGTGATCCCCAATACGCATACGCAGTGGTTGGGTGGCAAAGCGAATAGGTCCCGACTTGAGTTCGCGCCATCTACGGTTTCCACCTGCATGGGGGATTCACAGGCACTAAAGGAACTTTGAAATGTTTTACGAAATCATAATCCATAAAGCTAGTCGTAGCCCCTGAATCCACCAGTGCCACGGCAGGATTCCCTCCTTCCGAGATTGCAAGAATATGCGAGTGTCCAAAAGTAAATGTCGAGGAGGGCCAGAATTAACTTCAGCAATTTGAGATGAAAGTGAATATTGTGCCCGACCTAGGGTTTCCCTGAGGTCGGGCCTACCCCGTTCCCGACGGACCAGCAATGGGTTTTGATACAGGTCCACGAGTCCCCTTCCGAGTGCAGGAATTTGCAAAATGTCCCGAACCCCCGCAATAAAGGCACAAACCTTCCTGAAATCTTCTCGATCGTTCCTGAACTGTTAAACGAGGGCGGAGTGCGCCTATCTCCATCGGCTCCTCTGCTGGAATTCTGGATTGGAAACCCTCATAGATGGGGTGCGTGAACGAGGAAACACAGGTGGCTCTGCAACGGTCCGTTTACACCCACGATGTTGTAGGCGAGCTTCAATACGTAAGCATTGAGTAATCAATGTGTCCAAAGTTGAAGCACGCTCTGCATGAATTAGTTCATCCTTGATAATGTCGGACAAACCCTCTTGGAATGCTGCCATGTGAGCTGGTTCATTCCAGGTGGAGTCCATACACAACAAGCGAAATTCTGCAACGTATTCTTGCAATGAGTGTTTACCTTGAATAATATCCCTCAATTTTCTGTCCACAGTTTGAGATTTAATTGGATTCTCAAACATAACGTTCATCTGTTGAATAAACCCTGGAAATCGTCCAGTAATGGACTATCTTGTACTAATAAGGGAGTAGCCCATTTGGCAGCCTGCCCGGTTAACAAACTAATAATAAAGCCAATTTTAACTCGATCGGTTGGAAAATCCTCCGGCCTCACAGAAAAATACAATTGGCACTGACCCAAAAATGTTGAAAACATGTCCGTTTGCCCAGAAAATTTATCTGGCATAGCTATCGAATTTTTCTCACAGGGGTGCAGGGGAACTCCAGCTGCAGCTGAAACAGTTTGAGAATTGGCACGAACGATAATAATTGTGTTACCTGATTTTGAAGGGATACGTTGCTCTGGAGTAATTGATTTATTTGCATCTGTTGCTGCTCCACCAATTGTTGCATTTGAGTTGAATCCATCGTTGCAAAGATGGTCTGTTAGGTCCGGAACAAAATGTTATGTCCCACCTTCTAAAATAAACAGTTAAGGCTGAAAGCAGCAGTCCTTGTAAAGAAAGGCAGCAAACAGGAAAATGTTATGTCCCACCTTTTAAAGTAAACAGATAAGGCTGAAAGCAACAGTCCTTGTAAAGAAAGGCAGCAAACAGGAATTTTCACAGATAGCTCCAATAAGTAAAAGTTCCAACGAACTAAATCCAAGACTCAACAAGATTCTTCAGATCAAAATCCTTCACAAAATAATTCCAATAAGTAGAAGTTCCAACGAATTAAATCCAAATCCCAACAAGATGTTTCAGATCAAAATCCTCCAAACTGTGCTCTTCAGTTCTCTCTTGCAAATAGACACTTTGTTCCGGACAAAGTGCAAAGTCATATCTCTCCTTTATAGAGTAACTAATTAGTCTAATTGCTGGTCTGCTCTCCTACTGTAACCTCGTTGGTTCCTCCTTGTCAGGAGACGTCTTGTCCTGACATCTACCCAGCAATCATCCAAATTATCATCTTCTTCACCTGAAGATAACATTTGTTCCTCATTATCACCCGTTCCCGGCTGACCACCTAATTGAAGGGTGGAGGAGTTTGAAGGTTCAAGCCGATCTTGCAAATCAAATGCATTCATCTCCTCCTCATCGTTAGAACTTGCTGATTCATATAAGTCCTCCTCGCTGGAGCTGTCATTCAAAAACCTGTAGCAGATGCCGAATCACAACATATATATATATATATATATATATATATATATATATATATATATATATATATATATATATATATATATATTTGCAATTTAAAATAAGTCAGGCTTGATCTGTCGTGTTTTTGAATATGTTTTATCATTGTTGATGATTTCTACTTTTGATTGCTGCTCAGAGTTACCTTGAAAGTTGGGTGACTTTGGACTTCCGGTTTGAAGGGCTTCAGTGACAGACAGAAACCGCGATCGTGCGCGGTTTCTGTTTGGGCTCACCGCTGGAGTGCCCCGAGCCGACTGGTTTTGGGGCTAAGCCACCCCGTAGAGGTGGTGAAGAGGGGGGAGACCACCAGCAGGGTCGAGGAGAGCCGCATCTCTCCTCCTCAGCTGGCCATTACTCCCTTTCCCGAAGGCGGTTACAGCAGTGGTCAGAAATGGCCACCACAAAGAAGAACTCGACTGGAAAAGAATGTGCAGGAGGAAGATAAGAAGTGAAAGTTTTGGCTGACCGGGTTAAATTGTAAAAGCAACAACCAAGGTACCCTGGAATTTAAACTTACAAAAAATAACATCGCTCCCAAAGAAGAGTCAGAAGCAGTGAAGGAAAGTGAAAAGGAAAGGTTTGGCTTTTTTTTTTCTTCTCTCTCCTTCCCTATACTGACAACTAAGAGACTTAAATAAGAAATCAGAAAAATCCGCTTTGACATCAATAGGCAATTAAGCTGAAAATAAAACAAAATGCCAAAGGGATAATAAAGATTTCTGGAAATTAAAAACATTCTTTTTCATAAGCAGGAAGGGAGAGAAAAGAATAAGGGCAGGATCTGGAAGAGTGGGAGACTGCCTGGAATTAAAAAGAATCTAAAGTAAAACTTCAACAAGACTTCTAAAAGATACATTTTAACTGAAACTTTGCAACTAAATAGTAACCCCAAGAAGAGAAAGTGGAAAAAAAGAGCAAAAAGAAACAGCTTGCATGTATTTGGATTATTTGGTGATCTTTGGATTTTTGGTTATTATATTTGAATGACTAAAATCAATCGGGTGGTTGTTTACAAATTTATACAATGGCACCACTTCTGGATGAATTGAAAATGGAACTTAAAAAGTAAAAGAAGATGCACACAAAGGGAAGGATTCTTTTGGCTTCGTTTTTCAATTCTTAGAAATGGAGATTTGGAACTATGAGAAACAACAAGAAAAGACTGCAAAACAAGAAGACTGGGACAAAGAAGAAGCCATCTTTAATGAACAAGTAATTCTATGTGGGGAAGAAAAAGGAAAGGGGGAAAGAGAATGGAGAATTTAAGACTTAAAAAAACAACCAAAGAAAAGAAAAATAATTTGAAAAATAAGTATAATACTAGAAAGCAACAGAAAAGGGGAATACAGAAGAGAGAAATAGAGGTAGAGAGACAAGGCGGTAAAAAGGGGAGAGAGAAGAAGAGAGGGAAGAAGGAAAGGAAAAGAAGTTACAAAGGACCGGGGCAAGATATAGAAACAGGGCCTATTTAGAGATAATGGGTGAAAATCTAACTGAAAAAGGGATTCTGTAAAGGTACATAAGATTGTACTGTTATATTAGTAATAGAAATAACTTTAGAAAATTGGAAACAACGTATGATTAAAATGAGGGATAAAATAGTTAGTGTAATTTAGTGAAATGTTTGTGAATAAAATAAGTGAAATAAAATAAATGAGAAAATTGAATTAGGAAAGAACAGGAACATTTTAATTAGTTAATGTTTTATAAAATATAAGTGAAGAGGGGAGGGAATTAACTATGGAAAGCTTATAATTGTTCCCATAGAAGTATGATATTTAATTGAAAAGTAATGTTAAAGGTGTTAAGACTTTAATGAATATTAATATTAATGATAGAATTGAATTGGAATGGAATGTTGTTTTAATTATATACATTTATAATTTTTTTTTTTTTTAAGAATCCAGTGTGTATTTTAAGAATGTACCAAGCAGAATCCGAATGGAAGTTATGTATTATATTGAATGTTACAACTTTAGGGAAAAGATATAAAGGCGTCATACTCCAATCAGTAACTACAGGAGAAATTTTGTTTAATGAGAAAAGATAATAGATAATTGAAACAGGACAGACAAAAATATAAATACAATGATTTGAATTGAGATGAGATAATTAAAATAAAATTGAGAAAATTAAAAGAGGGGAGAAGCTATGCAGAAAATGTAAAATAGTAATAAGATATGGAATAGAATATAAAAATGAGCATGAACCTGAATTTGTGTCTGTACGAAGAAATGTAACCCGAATTATGCTGCTTTCAAAAAAGATGTTTTATTTGTATTTTTTTTCTCTTTGTGAAAACTCAAATAAAATTTACAAAAAGAGAAAAGAAAGAAAGATAGGTGACTTAATTAGTTCAATTCTGAAGATAAATAGATTTTCTGCATTCCCAGCAATACTTTGCACCAACTTAGATCAGGGTATTGAACATCATGTAGATCAAGGTTGTCAAACTCCCGGCCAGTGGGCCAGATGCGTCACACACTGGCCATGGCCACACCCAGTTTAGCAAAGGGGGAAAAATTCTAATACATCACATGATGCTGCCATGAGTTTGACAGCCCTGATGTAGATGCACATGCTGAACCATCAAAGCCTTCCAGGTAGAGGTGTCCTGGTGATTCACCTCAACCTGATCCAGCTAGTTTCCTGGCTCTACAAGTAGCCTTGCTCTTCAGGAACTCACTGACTCTTCCATTCCATGGCTTCCACAGCTGTGCTTCCCTTAGTATAGAGTTCTGAAGAAGTAGGGACTTTCACGGGAAGATGGATCAGGAGTTTGGTCATGCCTGAAAGAGGGGAAGGAGGAGAGGGTTCAAGGAAGAAGATCAGCTCTGCCACACTGTGAGTCTCTCTGCTGGGCAAAGTACCAGTATGGGAGGAAAGGGAAAGAGGAGGGAGGGAGCCAGGACAGTAGAGAAAAGGGGAAAAAAATAAAAGGAAACAAAGATCTTCCTGTTTAATGGGACAGAGAAGAGCTTAAAGTAATATATGTTCCTATATTATATTATCCGTGATATGATTTTGAGATATATATATAAATCCAGCAATACAACCAAATAATGGTTCCATTAATAAAAACTACTGCCGCTAAATGATCATACTAACAGAGTTGGAAGGGATTTTGGAAGACTTCTAGTTCAACATCCTGCTCAAGCAGGAGACTCTATACTATATCAGACAAATAGTTGCCCAATTTCTTCTTAAAAATTTCCAGTGATGGAGCACTCACAACTTCTCAAGGCAAGCCATCCCACTGATTAATTGTTCTCACTGTCAGTACATTTCTACTTATTTGTACGTTGGTTCTCTTTTTGATAAATTTCTATCCATTGTTTCTTGTCCTGTTTTCAGGTGCTTTGGAGAATAGGTTGAATGCCTTTTCTTTGTGGCAGTTCCTTAGATATTGGAACACTGCTATCATGTCACCTCAGTCCTTTTCTTCATTAGACAAGACATACCCAATTCCTGCAACTGTTCTTCCAGTCCCCTAATCACCTTTGTTGCTCTTCTCTGCACTCTTTCTAGAATCTCAAAATCTTTTTCATGGTGACCAAAAGTGGATGCAGTATTCCAAGTGTAATCTTATCAGCGTATTATACAATAGTATTTCACAAGTAACTCAGATTTTAATAAAGATTTTTACTGACTCCATTTATTTTAGCATTATTCCAGGATACTCTTCATTGTATTCATTTTTGATTCATTGTGTGCAGACACCAGACTAACTAAATAGTTTTGTGCAACACCTTCCTGTGACAATTTGAGTTTGACAGCACTGTCCTAGATAATTGAAGCTTGAGTATAAGTAATGTCACCTTGTCTTGAAAAACAATATCAATCAGAATGGAGCTGGGAGACCCTATACCATTTCAGACAAGTGACTATCCAGTCTCTTCTTAAAAACCTCCAGTGATGAAGCACTCACAACTTCTGAAGGCAAGCTGGTTAATTACATCATCAAGGGAGATAAACCTTCTTAACAATCTGCATTTTACTATCCCAAAGCATATTACTCACTATATCTTATAAGAAGCAAATATCTTTCACAACATTTCACAGTGGTATCTTTTACATAAAGATGCAGAACTGGTATTATGTGACCTACTTAATATTTAGGACACATAAGCAGCATTTGCCTATATATGAAACTAATCCTTTCCAAGGAAAAAAAGTGCAATGAAAAGTGAATAGAAGACTGCAATTTCATGGTTCATTAAAATACTGCTGAAATCCAAAATTGTAAATGAGAATTACAGGGATTCTTAAAGAAACTATGTTAAATTCCATGAACAAAGGACGAACACAGGACTACATCAAATTAAGTGAAAGTAATAGAAATATGGAAGCCTAAGGATGTTGTGAACATTGTGTAGTTTCACAAAGCTCCTGTTTTTAAAGCTACCTCAAAATATCTGGCAACTAGTAAAGATAGAAAACATGAATTGTTTTATAATGAAAATAATTATGACAACAAATAGAATTTCTATAAACATCAAGATTCTTTCTGATAAACTAAAATGAGCTTGTAGAAAGAACAACACAGTAGTTATGCAGCATTCCTTTTCAATACAATTAGGGCAATTTTAAATTGACTTTGACAATATAATGATCTGAATTTTAAGGTATCCAATTAAATAAGGACCATATTGGCAAAAATGACAGTATTGTATTCTCTTCCTACATTACCATGAAATTGAATTAATATTCCTCCATCTCCTAATTTTGCATATGTTGATTTGAATCTAATTTTTTTTCACATATTCAAAAAAGCTTCAACTGAAGATGGGAAGGGAAGCAACTTCTCTAGTCTCCTTGTTTCATGTTATTTTAGGACTTTCCCCAGTTTTCTTTTTTTTAAAAAAAAAAACTTTATTAACATTAAAAATATATACATAATACAAAAAATTCATAAAATACAAAACCAAAAAGTTATACATCACCAATAAACATAAAAACATAAAGACATCTAATTTCTTAGACAGTGTGTTTATGTCCAACAGTGTTCCAATACTTAGTTCCGATATCTGGTATATACTCCTATCATGACCTCTTCATGTTTTCTCTTGCCTGTTTACTTACAGGTTTCTATCCTTTATCCAATTATACCAGTTTTCCCAAACTGTAAAATATTTTGAGTCTTACTATCTTTTAACTTTTGGGTGAGCTTATCCATTTCCGCACAGTCATAGATCTTCTGGGTTATCAAATTATCTGTTGGCATCTCATCTCCCTTCCAACAGTGAGCTAGTGCTATCCTTACTGCCATTATTGTATGTAAAATTAAGTATTTGATTTCTTTTGCGATTTCACCTTTTATTATTCCCAACAGAAAAATTTCAGCCTTAGGTTCTAATTGAATGTTTGTGATTTCTCTTATCCATATTCATATTTTTCCCAATACTTTTTGCTCTTTGGGCAAAGCCACCAAGTGTGGAAGAAGGTACCTCTTGTTTCTTTACATTTCCAAGAGAGTGGGCTTAAATTTGGATATATATTGGCCAATCTCAAAAGTGCCAGATACCACCAATAGCACATTTTATATTGGTTCTCTTTATAGACCGCCGATTTCATTACTTTATAGTTTTGGTTCCTTTAAAAACAGACAATATCCTTTTTGACAGTCTGCAAGATCCAATTCTCCTACCTTAATTTGAATACACACATCTTATCGATATCCATGCTTAAATTGCCCATTGTCCATTAAGCAGTTTATCTCTGGACTAACCAATTATACCAAGAGTTCCAATTATCGTAAAATGTTGAAGCCTCTTTGTTTTTAAGTGCTATAGTTAATTTATCCATTTCTGCACAATCACATATTTTCTGGATGACCATTTGTTCTGTAGGTGCATAGGGTGATTTCCAACACTGGGCAAACGCTAATCTGGCTGCAGTTAGGATATGAATTGTTACATATTTCATCTTTTTGGGTAAATGTTTATCAGAGATCCCTAGTAGGAAGAACTCTGGTTTGTATTCGATTTGTTCTTTGGTTATCTCCTCCAACCATTTTCTGATTTTTTGCCAATATTTCTGGGTTTCTTTGCAAGACCACCACATATGAAAGTAGGTTCCTTCTATGCTTTTACATTTCCAGCATTTTGGACTCGTGTTTGGGTTCATTTTCACCAACCTCGAAGGGGGCAAGTGCCATCTATAAAACATTTTGTATGTATTTTCTTTATATGCTGCCGATTTTGTAATCTTAATATTTTCTGTTCCAAATCTTTTCCCATTCTGATAATGTAATACTTCTTCCGATATTCCTGCTCCAGGCTATCATGTTCCCTTTGACTATCTCTTGTTCTAATTCTACTTCCAGTAAGTATTTATAGAATTTGGATATGTTCTTTTTGTTTGATCCTAGTAAAATTTTATCTAAATACTGCAGTTTGTTATAAATTCCAAAGTCTTTTATATCTTGTTTGTATCTGCTATGGATTTGTATATATAACCACTGATCAATTTTAAATCCCTGTTCCTGTAGTTCTTGTCGAGTTTTTAATTTCCCTTGCGGATCTAATAAATCTTTATATTTAATCATTTTTGTTATGTCCAAATTATTGGGATGTACCATTGCCTCCATTGTTGATAGCCAGATCGGAATTTTTAGATAGTGTTTTTTGCATATTTTTTTCCAATTAATTAATAATGAGTCCCTAATGAGGTGTCTATGAAAGTAAGACTGCTTGGGTTTCCCCACTTCCCATAAGAAGGCATGCCACCCTCTCTGGAGGTCATGCCCTTCTAATGCTAAAATTCTTTTGTTAAGTAAGTTCACCCAGTCTTTTATCCATAATAAGATAGCTGCCGAATAATATAATTCCCAATTTGGAAGGGCTAGACCCCCTCTACTTTTCGCATCTTGTAAGGCCTTTACATTGATCCTGGGTTTTTTCCCCTGCCAAATAAATTTAAGTGTGATCTTATTTAATTCTTCAAAAAAATTTTTGACAACTTAATTGGGATTGTCTGGAATAAATAAAGAAATTTTGGTAATATATTCATTTTAATCGAGGCAATCCTGCCCAATAAGGAAAGCTGCAACTTATTCCAGGATTCTAAATCTTTCTTTGTTTGTTGAAGTAGTTTATCATAATTGTTCTCTTTGAGTGATTTACCTTGTGGTGTTAACCATATTCCTAAATATTTGACCCTTTTTGTTACCTGTATCCCCATCATTGTTTCTAATTCTTCCTTCTGGTTTTCTGTTAAATTTTTGGTCATTAATTTCGTCTTTTTCTATTAATTTTTAATCCTGCCACTGTGCCAAATTGTTCTAATTCTTTTATTAGATTATAACCTTTTTCCATGGGTTCCTCCAAAAGAAAACCATATCGTCAGCAAACGCTTGTAGTTTATATTCTTCTGATTTGACCCTCACTCCTCTAATTTCAGAGTTTTGTCTAACCCGTGTTAAGAGTGATTCTAGGGCAAAAATGAAAAGAAGAGGTGAGAGAGGGCAGCCCTGTCTGACACCTTTTTCTATATTTATTGGATCTGTTTGTTCGCCATTGATTAGTATATTAGCCTGTTGTGTGTTGTAAATAGTTGTTATAATGTTTTCAAATTTGGTGCCAAGACTCATATTGTAAATTTTTGAATTAAAAAGTGCCAATTTAAGTTATCAAATGCTTTCTCAGCATCTAAAAACATGAGTGCGGATTGTTTCTCCGGGTGGGCTTCATAATATTCTAGGACATCGATAACGGTTCTTAAATTGTTCTTTATTTGTCGGGACGGAAGAAATCCATTTTGATCTTCGTGTATATGTGGATTTAAAGCTTGTTTTACTCTATTAGCTATGATAGAAGTAAACAATTTATAATCGGCATTTAAAAGTGAAATCGGTCTATAGTTGTTGATGTATCTATGATCTGCATCCTCCTTCGGGATTAGCGAAATCAGCGCCCCCTCCACGAGTCCGGCATCTTGGCTGCCAGAAGTACCTCATTAAACACTTCCAGCATCAGTGGTCCTACTAGTTCCAATATTGCTTTATATAGTTCTGCCGGAATCCCATCTGGTCCTGGAGATTTGTTATTACTTTGATTCTCCATTGCTGACTTCAATTCAGACCATGTAATATCTTTATTCAATAACTCTATCCATTCCTCTCCAATTACCTTGTCATTCGTCTCCTCTAAGTAAGTTCTTATTTTATCTTCATTAACTTCCTCCTTTTTATATAATCTTTGAAAATAGTTGTAAATGATATCTTTTTTCTTCTCTATCTCATGTTGTAAGACATCTTTCTCATCCATTAGTTGGTGTATCAATCTCTTTTCTTTCACTTTTTAAGTTTATGGGATAGCCATCTTCCTGGTTTATTTGCATGCTCAAAATAATTTTGTTTGGACCTTTTCAAGTTAATTTCTATTTTATCTTGTTCAAGTAAGTTCAATTTATGTTTAATTGTTATTAACTGATTTTGTGTTCTCTGGTTTTTAGGGGATTTTTGAAGTTGTATTTCTAATTCTTTAATTTGTTGTTGGAATTTATTTTGTTGGGCATGTATTCTTTTATTTCTCATGGCATTATAGGAGATTGTTGTTCCTCTTATAATTGCCTTCATTGTATCCCAAATATTTTGTTTCGTAGTGTTGCTTCATTATTATTTTCTTTTAGAAAATAATTTAATTCCTCTTTCAGCTTCTTAATGTACTCTTCTTCGTTTATTAACTGAGTATTTAGTGTCCATCTTTTCTTTGTTTTTCTCCTATCTCTCCAAATTAGTTGTATTGGGTTGTGGTCGGCCCATTCATTTGGTAGGATTTTAATTTCTTTTATTTCATTGGCCAATTCCCCATCCATCCAGGCCATATCTATTCTGGTCCAGATTTTGTGTGGATTTGAATAATATGTGAACTGTTTCTCTTCTGGGTTTAGTTTTCTCCATAAGTCTATTAAGTTTAATTCTTTCATCATGTCCTTACAGGGCATAGAAAATTCTCTTTTCCCTTTCTTGTTCTTATTCACATTACTATGGTCTTTTTGATGATCAGCAATGGAGTTGAAGTCGCCTATCATGCAGATATTCCTTTTTTGAAACCTATTATTCTCTGATGAAGATCTTTAAAAAATTTCCCTTGTTCTTCATTTGGCGCGTAGATTGCTACCAATAAAAATGTGATATGATTAATCCAAATTTGTATAACCAGAGTTCTTCCTTCCGGATCCGACCAGATTAGTTCTGCTTTTACATCATCTTTCACAAATATTGCAATTCCTTTCTTTTTATGTTTGTCTGCTGGTGCTGTAAAAAGTTTTCCAAGTTTCGGGCAAATTAAATATCTTTCATCCTTTTTCCTAATGTGTGTTTCTTGTAGGCATATTATGTCGGCGTTTTGTCTAATTAATTTAGTTAATATCCTTTTCCTTTTAGATGTTGAATTTAAACCATTTATATTAATGGAGAGGAGTTTCTTTCCTATCTCCATTTATCTAGGTCTGTTTAGTTTTTTGTCTAGTGATGATTCGGTTTTCTTCTTGCTGTTGTTGTGAGATTGGTTCTTCTCTCCCTGGTTGTGCAAAAGCTGTAATCCACACTTTTGTTCTAACGAGCCTTTCTGCTCGTGATTGTCACACTTCCGCTTTTCAAGCTGCTTTTCTGGCCGCTTTTCTCTCCTGCTTCCACAAAGTGCTACTCACAACCAGGAAGATAAATCTCTCACCCCACTGTCATTCTTCAATCTTCGATCTTCAATATTGTATTAAGCTCTTTCAACACCTTTTCCTGCTCCGATCTTGCAGGCTGTCACTATCTTGCTTAGTCACCTCAGTGGCAGACCGGACTTTGGAGCCGCCATAAACTGGCAGCTAGCTCTTCCACGCTGGGCTCAGGAGCTCTTCTCTTCGTTACCAGGGGGTTGCCTACCCCCACCCTGTAACTCGAGATTCTCCTATACTGACACGAACCTCTCCGGGGTTTGTGTATCCCCTGGGGATCGCTCCAGACGCTAGAGAAGGTAATAGAAAACCACAGCAGTCTTCTCCACCTCTGCACGTCCCTGTCCTGCCTCATTTCTCTATAGTTTTGGTTCCTTTAAAAACAGACAATATCCTTTTTGACAGTCTGCAAGATCCAATTCTCCTACCTTAATTTGAATACACACATCTTATCGATATCTATGCTTAAATTGCCCATTGTCCATTAAGCAGTTTATCTCTGGACTAACCAATTATACCAAGAGTTCCAATTATCGTAAAATGTTGAAGCCTCTTTGTTTTTAAGTGCTATAGTTAATTTATCCATTTCTGCACAATCACATATTTTCTGGATGACCATTTGTTCTGTAGGTGCATAGGGTGATTTCCAACACTGGGCAAACGCTAATCTGGCTGCAGTTAGGATATGAATTGTTACATATTTCATCTTTTTGGGTAAATGTTTATCAGAGATCCCTAGTAGGAAGAACTCTGGTTTGTATTCGATTTGTTCTTTGGTTATCTCCTCCAACCATTTTCTGATTTTTGCCAATATTTCTGGGTTTCTTTGCAAGACCACCACATATGAAAGTAGGTTCCTTCTATGCTTTTACATTTCCAGCATTTTGGACTCGTGTTTGGGTTCATTTTTGCCAACCTCGAAGGGGCAAGTGCCATCTATAAAACATTTTGTATGTATTTTCTTTATATGCTGCCGATTTTGTAATCTTAATATTTCTGTTCCAAATCTTTTCCCATTCTGATAATGTAATACTTCTTCCGATATTCCTGCTCCAGGCTATCATGTTCCTTTGACTATCTCTTGTTCTAATTCTACTTCCAGTAAGTATTTATAGAATTTGGATATGTTCTTTTTGTTTGATCCTAGTAAAATTTTATCTAAATACTGCAGTTTGTTATAAATTCCAAAGTCTTTTATATCTTGTTTGTATCTGCTATGGATTTGTATATATAACCACTGATCAATTTTAAATCCCTGTTCCTGTAGTTCTTGTCGAGTTTTTAATTTCCCTTGCGGATCTAATAAATCTTTATATTTAATCATTTTTGTTATGTCCAAATTATTGGGATGTACCATTGCCTCCATTGTTGATAGCCAGATCGAATTTTTAGATAGTGTTTTTGCATATTTTTCCAATTAATTAATAATGAGTCCCTAATGAGGTGTCTATGAAAGTAAGACTGCTTGGGTTTCCCCACTTCCCATAAGAAGGCATGCCACCCTCTCTGGAGGTCATGCCCTTCTAATGCTAAAATTCTTTTGTTAAGTAAGTTCACCCAGTCTTTTATCCATAATAAGATAGCTGCCGAATAATATAATTCCCAATTTGGAAGGGCTAGACCCCCTCTACTTTTCGCATCTTGTAAGGCCTTTACATTGATCCTGGGTTTTTTCCCCTGCCAAATAAATTTAAGTGTGATCTTATTTAATTCTTCAAAAAAAATTTTTGACAACTTAATTGGGATTGTCTGGAATAAATAAAGAAATTTTGGTAATATATTCATTTTAATCGAGGCAATCCTGCCCAATAAGGAAAGCTGCAACTTATTCCAGGATTCTAAATCTTTCTTTGTTTGTTGAAGTAGTTTATCATAATTGTTCTCTTTGAGTGATTTACCTTGTGGTGTTAACCATATTCCTAAATATTTGACCCTTTTTGTTACCTGTATCCCCATCATTGTTTCTAATTCTTCCTTCTGGTTTTTCTGTTAAATTTTTGGTCATTAATTTCGTCTTTTTTCTATTAATTTTTAATCCTGCCACTGTGCCAAATTGTTCTAATTCTTTTATTAGATTATAACCTTTTTCCATGGGTTCCTCCAAAAGAAAACCATATCGTCAGCAAACGCTTGTAGTTTATATTCTTCTGATTTGACCCTCACTCCTCTAATTTCAGAGTTTTGTCTAACCCGTGTTAAGAGTGATTCTAGGGCAAAAATGAAAAGAAGAGGTGAGAGAGGGCAGCCCTGTCTGACACCTTTTTCTATATTTATTGGATCTGTTTGTTCGCCATTGATTAGTATATTAGCCTGTTGTGTGTTGTAAATAGTTGTTATAATGTTTTCAAATTTGGTGCCAAGACTCATATTGTAAATTTTTGAATTAAAAAGTGCCAATTTAAGTTATCAAATGCTTTCTCAGCATCTAAAAACATGAGTGCGGATTGTTTCTCCGGGTGGGCTTCATAATATTCTAGGACATCGATAACGGTTCTTAAATTGTTCTTTATTTGTCGGGACGGAAGAAATCCATTTTGATCTTCGTGTATATGTGGATTTAAAGCTTGTTTTACTCTATTAGCTATGATAGAAGTAAACAATTTATAATCGGCATTTAAAAGTGAAATCGGTCTATAGTTGTTGATGTATCTATGATCTGCATCCTCCTTCGGGATTAGCGAAATCAGCGCCCCCCCACGAGTCCGGCATCTTGGCTGCCAGAAGTACCTCATTAAACACTTCCAGCATCAGTGGTCCTACTAGTTCCAATATTGCTTTATATAGTTCTGCCGGAATCCCATCTGGTCCTGGAGATTTGTTATTACTTTGATTCTCCATTGCTGACTTCAATTCAGACCATGTAATATCTTTATTCAATAACTCTATCCATTCCTCTCCAATTACCTTGTCATTCGTCTCCTCTAAGTAAGTTCTTATTTTATCTTCATTAACTTCCTCCTTTTTATATAATCTTTGAAAATAGTTGTAAATGATATCTTTTTTCTTCTCTATCTCATGTTGTAAGACATCTTTCTCATCCATTAGTTGGTGTATCAATCTCTTTTCTTTCACTTTTTTAAGTTTATGGGATAGCCATCTTCCTGGTTTATTTGCATGCTCAAAATAATTTTGTTTGGACCTTTTCAAGTTAATTTCTATTTTATCTTGTTCAAGTAAGTTCAATTTATGTTTAATTGTTATTAACTGATTTTGTGTTCTCTGGTTTTTAGGGGATTTTTGAAGTTGTATTTCTAATTCTTTAATTTGTTGTTGGAATTTATTTTGTTGGGCATGTATTCTTTTATTTCTCATGGCATTATAGGAGATTGTTGTTCCTCTTATAATTGCCTTCATTGTATCCCAAATATTTTGTTTCGTGGTTGCTTCATTATTATTTTCTTTTTAGAAAATAATTTAATTCCTCTTTCAGCTTCTTAATGTACTCTTCTTCGTTTATTAACTGAGTATTTAGTGTCCATCTTTTCTTTGTTTTTCTCCTATCTCTCCAAATTAGTTGTATTGGGTTGTGGTCGGCCCATTCATTTGGTAGGATTTTAATTTCTTTTATTTCATTGGCCAATTCCCCATCCATCCAGGCCATATCTATTCTGGTCCAGATTTTGTGTGGATTTGAATAATATGTGAACTGTTTCTCTTCTGGGTTTAGTTTTCTCCATAAGTCTATTAAGTTTAATTCTTTCATCATGTCCTTACAGGGCATAGAAAATTCTCTTTTCCCTTTCTTGTTCTTATTCACATTACTATGGTCTTTTTGATGATCAGCAATGGAGTTGAAGTCGCCTATCATGCAGATATTCCTTTTTTCAAAACCTATTATTCTCTGATGAAGATCTTTAAAAAATTTCCCTTGTTCTTCATTTGGCGCGTAGATTGCTACCAATAAAAATGTGATATGATTAATCCAAATTTGTATAACCAGAGTTCTTCCTTCCGGATCCGACCAGATTAGTTCTGCTTTTACATCATCTTTCACAAATATTGCAATTCCTTTCTTTTTATGTTTGTCTGCTGGTGCTGTAAAAAGTTTTCCAAGTTTCGAACAAATTAAATATCTTTCATCCTTTTTCCTAATGTGTGTTTCTTGTAGGCATATTATGTCGGGCGTTTTGTCTAATTAATTTAGTTAATATCCTTTTCCTTTTAGATGTTGAATTTAAACCATTTATATTAATGGAGAGGAGTTTCTTTCCTATCTCCATTTATCTAGGTCTGTTTAGTTTTAAAAAAACGCATCTTTTTTTTTCTTTTTTCTCTTTCTCTTCCTTTGTTTCTTTCTTTCTTTTACATCTCCTCTTCTCTTTTCTTTCCAGTTTGTAAGACTGAGTGTTTTTTTTTTTGTTTTTTTCCTTTTGTGTATGTAATGTCGATATGTTTTTAATTGTAAATTTAATAAAAAAATTTTTATATAGTTTTGGTTCCAAATTCTTTCCCAATCTTCCAAATTGATATTATATCCTATGTTCCTTGCCCGTGCTATCATTGGGCCCTTGACTATTTCTTCTGCCAATTCAAATTCTAATAAGTAGTTGTATATTTTTGAAATTGCTTTTTCATCTAAAAGTTTCCGTCTAAAAGTTTATCTAATTGATCCCAGTTTCCTGCATGCATTTTGAGAGAACTATTGAGTAAAAGAAGAATCAGTGAAAATGATCTTCCAACTCTAGGAATACTCTAAGAATATATTTGTTGTTTGTTATCTATGTATTTGAATAAAATAAAAAGTACTAAAAAGATTATTAAGTATGAACCTAGTAAACATCATCTGGCAAAGTATTTCAGAACTAGGTTCTATGTGTCATTAGCTTGACCATTTGCTGGACTCTGCCCTTCCTGTTTTGATGAGATCTTCCAAAGAGGCAAATTGTGTCAGTGGAATGTACACGCATCCTTTGGTGCAGGGATGATACCATCTGCCTTTATGTGTCTAAATTTTGTTTCATAGGGACTTACAGGTTCAGCATCATGACTTCAAAGTCAGAAAGAGAATGAGAAACATGAACAGTTTGGTGTGGTGGTTAAGGCATCAGATTAGAAACTGGGAGGCTATAAGTTCTACTTTTGCCATAGGTAGAAAACCAGCTGGGTGATCTTGAGCCAGTCACTCTCTCAGCCCTAGAAAGGAGACATTGGCAAACCATTTCTGAAATTTTGCCAAGAAAACTTTTGCACACACAAAAGAGGTGGCAGTGGGAAGTTTACAAAAATGCAAATGGAAAGTGATATTAGTCTAGGCCATTGTTTATCGTCTGTGAATAAATGAATCTAGTTGAGCTGAAGATATTGGCAGCCAGAAATGTTTTCTAAAATAAGAAACAATTATTTCTAATTATATTTTAATGTAACCTAGTAAGATATTGGACTTGGCTGATCATTTCCTATCTTACTCCATGGCTCTGTCTCCTCATATCGTTAAGTATAACGGTGGTTGGGCCAGACTTTTTGTAACATGGGGCCTCTGAATGCAGAAATGTGATAAAGTGTTCCGTGATAAAAGCTCAAAAACATTAGCATGGCTGGCATCAGATAAGCAACCACCTCACACCATCAGTCTCTTCCCATACAGCTTGGAATGTCCTCAGTTGGAAAGGGAGCAGAAAGTTCAGTGGGCTGGCACTGGACTTCTCTTCAGTTAATGTCCCTTCCTTTGGAAGCGCCACCACTGAACATGTATCCCAGGAAAGGCACCCCAGAGTTCTAGAGCAAGTCATGCAAAATAAATAAAAACACTACTTTCCTGATTTTAATCAAAAATAACAACAGCAGCACTGACAACTAATTTTCATTAACTAGACTAAACCAGGTAAATAACACCTGATGTGTATAGTTAAATATGAAAACTATGGATTCTAATTTAATTGTCATTTCCCAATACAAAAAGGGAGTAAGAATTCTAGAATTACCTCATTATCAGGATCATTTCCGCTTGTTTAAGTCATTTTGAGACTATCTAGGGTTCTTAGATAGCATTGTTGTATTACATAAGCTCAGAATGACATCCATGGTGACATGAATATGAAAGGATATATGTGTGTGCCTGAATCATAACCAAAATCTGCATATGCAACAAAACTTCATAAAGTACTGGATTTCATCAATAGTTCATACAATGAATAATTCATACATGAGTGATATGTTTATAGATTGGAACCTACTATGCAGCTTGTTATTTTAAAAGGCACAATGCTAAAAGCTATATCTTAAAAGAATTAGTACTCCCTATGGGTATAGCTGACTAACAAACCAATTATGTGTAATTTTTTTCTGAAGCAAGCAGCCTTCTTCATTGAGAAACACAGATTTCTGTCTAATAAAAATAAATTCACTTTAGTTTCCCAGAATCAACTAACAAGTAAATACATGGCTTCAAAAGCTAATATATTATTTTAATTGTAGAGTTGTCACATTCCCCACCTACATACAACTGTAGTTTTGACTGCTGTTGTGTTTTAGAAAGAAAGAAGTAAGAAACCACTAATTTTCATGATCCTTTCTGAATTGTACCACATGGTGGCATACTTGCTGTAAAATATGGATTATATGTATGTGATATAAAACTCCAAGGATGTTTTCAGTCTCATTTCACACAGGCTTTTTT